>NC_056733.1:574864236-574944236 GCF_019279795.1 Protopterus annectens | reverse complement strand
TTAGACATGTCCACCTAATACAATGCCTACAAACATACCCAAATAACAGGATCATAGGACCTACACAAGGCCTGTATTGATAGACCCAGGGTAATCCAGCACTGCTCTGTATGTTCTGAGTAGTCACAGGTGATATGTTCATGACATGTACAGCCATGTGTGGCCACAGCTCTTACATATACCCCATGTCAACAATTGCAAGCCATGCATGATGTGTGCTGCCTGGACATTAGCCTTAGTACCACAATAGCCAGTACATGCTGGGGTGAGATTTTTACAAGCCACAGACCTTGCACATACTTGAATGAGTATACTGCCTAGCTCTAACAGAGCACATTGCTGGCACTCTTCCAGTAAACATGAAGTGTGTGTGGCAAATATGATGTGTTCACTGTTGACCATTACAGTGCCTTGGCTTCACAATGGCACTGTCAAGTAACAATTTGTAGGAGCATGACATGAAATAATACTGTGTGTGTCTCACTGATATGTGCTGTTGTCATATATGTACACTTGGCTACTCGATGAAGGTGGTGGTGTCCTACCAGTACATGAATACAACATCCATTGTGGTGTAATGCTCGGCTATATTTCACACTTGGCATGGGAAAGGTGTGGAATGTATCCTCTGGACCTGCTAGTGCACTTACTGATGTAGACCGCATATGTGTACATGTATTGATGTCTGTGTAGATTCCATGTGTGTGCAGTGTCTGATGTCTGAAGGTGACTGTTGTCTTAGTACATCATGCTGTTGCAATACAGCCTCAACATTGCCAACTGTATATAGTGATATGCTCTAAGTACAGTAAGCCGTACATGAGGTATGGACAGATGTTTGAACATGACTACTAAGTGGTGGGGCTTCTTTGCAGATGAATGATTACTGAGGACAGCTCACTGGTGTGTTACAACCATTCCTACAATAACCTGTGTAACTGCTAAGGTAAGGTTTCATTAATTGAAGCAGAAGACAGACAATGTAGAATGCTGTAAGGGTGACACTGAAGGCAAACCTCATGACCCTGTAACAGTAATACCTCCCCTATGCATATATTGTGCATATATCAGCACAGTTGGCAAAGGAAAGAGTCAGTAAGCTTTGTACTGGATGCAATAGTGCTATACTTCTGTAATACCTATCATGAGATAGGCAGGTGTTTGATTCACTGTACTGGCACATGTGTGTGTGTGTGTGTCCATATATGTCATGTATGGTTGGGAATACATCCCACATGTTTTCATTCTCCTGAACACTGTTGTTGACACTAGTACAGAGTGAAGCGTAAAAAGAAAGGCATAGGCAGGTGGTTGAACCTCACACATGTAAAGTGTCTGTATGTGTGTGACATAGGTGTATATCTTTGTGAATGCCACAGTGTGTTTGTGTGTGTGTGTGTGTGTGTGTGTGTGTGTGTGTGTGTGTGTGTGTGTGTGTGTGTGTGTATGGTTGTCCGTGTGTATGGCTGTCTGGTCCCTGGAGTGAGGCTGTATTTTACTATAGTGAAATGTTAATGCCCCCTGCCCCCATCCACTCAATGCAATCTAGCATTCCTGTTGATATCATCAATCATAGATGGGCATTCTAACCACCTGTTAACATATACACCCTGGGATGTGACCTGTTGTTACCATAGCCTACTGATGGATCCCCCCTCCCCACATACACTCACTGCACTATAGTATCCCTGTTGATGTCCTCAATTTTAGGCCATTCTGACTACCTGTACATGTGTAATCCATGTGGCACATCTTGTAATTGCGTAGTGCTCTAATGATGATATGCAAATAGGCAGGGGTTCTCATCCGAACACTGGCAACTGTGTGTCAGAGTGTGTGTCACTGTGTCTGTGAATCTCTGAGTGTGTGGGTGTGTCTGTGTTTGCATGCTGTCATGGCAGTGGGTATTACTGCTTCCCAATGAGAAGCCACTATTTCCACTGGCCTTTACCCTTGTTATCCAGCATACCACTATTTTACCTCCTCCTTGCTCCAGGTAACTATGCCTGCAATGTCACCCCCTATGGATGTGACGGCTCTGAACACAGTAGCTTACTGCACAGCTATCATGCTCTTGAATCATTAGAACAGTAAACATAATTGAAAAATGGGAGAATATAACTGATGTGGAAGCTACAAAGTGCATGCAGGGATTGTCATACTGACCTGTGGGTAGTCATGTACATATGGGATACTAACCACAAACACCAACATCTCCCTGCACATGCAACTACACCTGAAAGAGGAAGGCAGAACATCAAGATCAACATGCTGTTAGTTTTTTACACATGATACATACTGTCAAATGTACAAAATGCATTCTAAAACTGTAATACATGGTATGTCTGCTGCCTGTCAACACTACTCAACAATATTAATCTACAATTGTCTACCTAGTATGTTCACCCTGTGCATCAGACCATATGAGCATGTCTCTGCACCGATGGTGTGGTTGACAGGGAAGCGGCACAGGCATCATCATATGCACAGGGTGATAATGTTTGCCAGAGGCCAAGGCTGTGCCATTGAATGACATGATGTGCGTGTGTTAGGGCCTGTGATATCATTGGGCATGTGTAGATGTTATGTGTGTGTGTGTGTTGAGGTGTCCTACATTTGTTTCAGGTGTGTGTATATGCATGCACATAGGTCTGGTATGTGGCTGGCCTGCACAGGAGTAGTATTGACAGCTGCAGACTGTACAAGGCAGGTTTCACAGTTCACAATGTCTGGCCACGGCCATGTGACCTGTGCCTGCCAGGGGTTGCACGGGCACTACCAGGCAGCGGTCCAGATTGGGTACCGTCTGATGACAAATGCCCACTGGAATCGTGTCCCTGTTGGGACCATCCAGGACCATGTGCACATGGCCTGCTGTGTCCTGGTGTGGACTGCACAGCACCAGCTGCACTGCTGATGCTACCGCCACTATGGGAGCGAGCATGTGCAGTAGCATGTTCACATACACCTTCAACAGGTGATGTAGCTGACTTGCGTCCACCTGCCCGATGCCTCACTCCCACCAGATGTTCCAACACAGACATTCCATGCTCGTGGATTGACATGCCATGGTCAAGGACTCCCACCATGTCAGCCAATCATCTATCCAAAACATTTGCAAGATGACGGTCAGCATTTGCAAGTGCCTGGATGTTGTCAGTTAATGAATGGACAGCAGCCCTCTGAAGCTTCAGACTTTCTCTGCTGTGCCATTCAGCACATGCCTGTGCCTCCATTACAGCCTGAAACATGCATCTGGTGACTCCAGCTGATGTGCTTTGTCTCGCAGGGGCATGTTGGCCAGTGGTCCTCCTATGAGCAGCACTGGGCACATGCCTGTGTGGGACATCACCAGTCAGTTGACTGGGATCATGGTGTAAAGGCACACCTTCCATGGTCTCCACACTTCCCTGTTCCATGCTACCACCTGCCAACTGTCCTTCCTCTATGGCCAGTGGTGATGGGGTTTGTGTAGGCAGGTGAATTGTGTGTGAGGATGAGGGAGAGACATGTGGAATGGCAACCAATGGCACAGATTCAGCCCCTGACAACCCTGCTTGTGCCTCAATCATACTATCATCATCACTGCTAGAGTCTGTGAGGACACTAACATCAGGTGAACCACAGGAGGGCAACGCACCTACATCAACACCTGTGAGGGGAAGAAAAGAACTGTACATTACACGTTATACTAGACACACACAGACACACACACAGACAGAGACACAAACACACAGACAGACACACACACACACACAGACACACAGACACACACACACACACAGACAGACACACACACAGACAGAGACACAGACACAAACACACAGACAGAGACACAGACAGACACACACACACAGACACAGATGCACACGGACAGACTCACAGACAGACACACACACACAGACACACAGACAGACACACAGACAGACGCAGACAGAGACACAGACACATACACAGACAGACGCAGACAGACACAGACAGAGACACAGACAGAGACACACACAGACACACGCAGACAGATACACAGACAAACACACACAGACACACACAGACACACACAGACAGACACACAGACAGACACACACAGACACACACACGCTACATGCAGGTGATATGGCAGATGTCATTCAGCTTAGACAACTATAGTTTCAGCTTAGACACTTATAGTGGTAGTTATCATACATCCCTGAGTTGCACACAACAGCATGCATGTGTTATAGCAGATGGCATGCACCTTACACAATTATAGTGGTGGTTAGCATACATACCTGTATTGCACCATTTGTGTTAATAGCCTATGCCCCATACCTGCAACACAATGCATGCATTTTGCACTGTTGCACCGCACTGCCATGGTGTGTGCAACATACACCACATGTTAACAGACCATTGCTGACCTTTGTACATCTGCCACTGATGCTTTGTATTGGCCACTGCCTCTATGTGTGAGGACATAAGAAGTAGGGTATGTTGACTGCATACTATGCTTGCCTGAGCCCTAGCTTGCATATCTCCTCCAAAGCAGTGCATGTCTGTTCAACATTATTCCGCCTACCACTGACCTGAGTCTAGACATTGTGCATGTGGCTGTACACACATGTTTGACATGGCTGTCCCTATTTTGCAATGGTGCCACAGACCAGCACAGGTTTACAGTACACTGGCCTGCTGTGTGGCGTATGACCTTGCCAATCACATATAGTATGACATGTCTTCTGCTGATGTGTTGAATGGCATGCATACATGTGTAACACTATGGTATCCTTTCCAATCTACAGTAAGGTAATGGTGTCCCAATGCAGGGACGTGTTATACTAACATGGGCCTTCAGCTGATGCAGTGTTGTCTGCCCACCCTACAAATATGCCGGGACATACTGCGCAATGAGCTGATGTGCATAGCCATTGCAGGGCATCATGTGGCTTCACAATTGCTATACAGTGTGAGCTACTGACACAGTTCATAGCCATGACTATGTTCACATACAATACATATCTAATGTGGAATGTGACCCACATCACTGAGGTGTATACACACTAAATCCTAATGTGGAATGTGTGACACAGGTCACAGAAGGGTATATGGATGACACCCCTGCACATCTGCAACCATATTACTGATGCCTGACAACTATGCCCACACATGGCTAACTTAGCAGTAATCTATGCCCCACATGCCATCTGTGTACCTCACACACATGAAGAGCAGGCATGACAGTGATGTCTGACACCAGCAAAGTGAATGTACTGTATCTGTGGCCTGATGTGGTTGTATGTGTATGTTGTGCAATACATGCATGTATTTGGATACTGTATAGGTGAATGCTTTCATGTCGTGACACACTCAAGATGTTCAAGACATGTTATGTGGTGGTTTCATGTTATGCCTACACAAGCTGTGCATAAGCCTGTATGATGTTTAGTGTTTCACATCTGCAATATCACCATTACACAAAGGCCATAGTTGTATTGTGTTGAGCCAATGTACAACAGGGTGTACACACACTCTGTGTGTTGCTGCATGCCTCTGGCCGTCCTCCATGGCCATGTGTATATATGTTCTGTCCAATGGTTGTGATGGCCATCTTATTTCACATGTCAGTGTTATCCCATATGACATACACCCATATATGTCATATGCTCCACTGAGGACAGCATTATGCAGACAAAGGATGGTATGTGTGGGATGTGAGACATGTTTTGCAGGATAGTTGAGCAGTGTTGCAGTCAGTCCTCTACATGTCATGGATATGTCAGATAGCACATGACATTGTGTGACATTCATAGCAAGGGTGTAATCCACAAGGTTGTATCCTGTGGGCTGGTCATACTCCAGCTCCAACACATTTAGAGTGTGTGCACACATATGCTCTCTGTACAGTACTGTTCATATTCCCAACATGTGTAATGCTGATATGTAGTACCTGTCCCTACAGTGAAACACATCTCCACCATTGTATTCACTGTTGTTCACACATCTGGCAATGACAGTTTGGAAGGTTTAGTGTACGTGTTTCATATAGTCTTCAATTGTTTCACATGTGTAAACACTGTGATGCATTGCAGGTCTGACCAGTGTCCATTAACAGGACCACCATACATTATGTGTACATGTGTTATGGCAGATGACATGCAATTAATATGTTCTATGCATTATCAAGCCTGGTAAATAATAACAATCTCACCTGACACAGGCTGCTGTCACTGCAAAATGCCAGAGGTACCTAAACAGGAGTGTCACAGCAGTAAGATCATTATCCACATCTCTGTGATAGCTACAGGGTTCAATGTCCATGTTAGCACATAAGCCAGTACAATACACTATACTATGGAGTATGCACATCTTTGCATACATAGAGTAGCAGACTATAGTATGTGGAATGTGTGTATACATGCCTTGCATATGATGTTACATTACATATTGTACAGTAACACATGTAACTATGTGAAATATAGTTGTGTTATATGTGCAGTAGTGACTTACCAGGCAACTCCAGACTCAGTGGTTGAGAGACACCCACCTCCACAATACCAGCTAAAGCTTGTAGATGGAGGTCTGCAGGTGTCCCCAGGTTGGCCAGTAGCTCCTCGGTACATGTGAGTGGGGGTTGGGTGAGTGGCCCCCCACCTGTTGCACCTTGTTCACTGGTGATTGCATTAGCACGCTGTTTCATCCATCTTATGAGGTCAGTGCAGTGTCGGCGCACCTGCTGATATGTGCGATTGTGACCACCAACATCATTTACTCTCCTGCAGAGTTCCTCCCACAGGGCATCCCACTGCTGTGCATCCTGTGACACATGGATGAAGAGTGTTGTATGGTTGTCGAGGAGATATGGGATGAGGACCTCATCCTCCAAGTGGCTGTATGCCAGCAGTCTGCTATGTGGCATACCTGGAAGACATAATGATGTTGACAGGTCACAGAAACTCACAGAGAAGTACAGAAGTACAGCTGAACATACATGTGTATCACATTTATTAAGATTACAAATATGTCTTTGCAAATCTACATAACACTAACACCACTGACATGTATAAGTCACACACATTTGACACTTACTGGTGATGTGATGTTATCACCATATATGTGTGTGTGTCATGTGATGACATTGCTCATACACCATGTAAATGTTGTCTTGATGTGGGCATGTCTATTTGCCTGTACTGGTGTCTTTACCTATCAGCACATGCCTGGACATGTTCACATTAATGCAATTGACCTTAATGCTGTGTATATGTCACATATATAGTTATACATAGCCGTTAGGGACATGACCTGTGCCCCTGCAGACTTGCAAGCATGTATGTGTTTTGCCATATACAGCTACATGGCACTGCACAGCTGTGTAGCATCCTGCCATGTATTGCCTGTGTTGCACATGTGTAACACATGGGACAATAGCTAGCCTGATAGTATTTGCAGCGTTGGATATTAACTATAGCATGTATGGTCATAGTGATCTAGTAGGCTATATGCCCTGGGCCATTTATAAGCCTATGAAGACAGGTTACCTAGCTGTAGGCAACAGACAGGTAAGTTTCAGTGGCCAGTTCAAGCAGTGCCATAGAACTCATCCACAGGGTTACTGATATATTTGGCATGCGGTCATCACACCATGTCACATAGAGGGGCAATGTGCAGCTTCCCTGGACAGGGTTGCATAGTATGGCAAGAGTATGTTAAGTGTATGGGACAGAGATCTGTCAGGCATGCTGTGATCATTGTACTAGAAAGGTGGATGTCCATGAAGTATGTGTTTATTTGGGATCAGGATGTGTTAAGTGTAGCATGTCCAACACCTCTGGGTTGGACATGGCTTTATTCAGGGTAGGCTGCATGCTACATAGTGCAGCTAGGGATTGGGAAGGGCAGTGTAGGACATCTATGTATGAGCAATAACCCTTAAAGGAAATATGTGATCTATTATGAGTCACATGGGTTTTGAGAATGGCTGAGCAATTATCTCTATATTCCTGGATGGCACCCTGTCATGATTAGGGGTGCCACATACGACTACCTGTCTGGTGTGGTGAAGTAACTATCAAAGGAAAGAGTACTGTCCAGCGGCATCCCATAGACACAGTTGTCATTATGTTGACCGCTGCCTTGGTGGTAGTTCATGGGTACAGGGTTTGTAACATAGGGGATGACAATGCAATACTTAGCTGTCAGATTGTGGCCATACGTCACACACCACATATCTGACACACTAAGGCCCTTCTTTATGTTGAACGCAGCACACATTGAGTCGACTATTGCTCCTAGTTCATAGTCATTTGCAAACATCAATAGGCTGATGCCTTCTGTGTTACTCTTTGTGGTATAGATAACAAAGAGGGGGAGTACCAGGAATGAACCCTGTATTACTGTGTCTGGCACTGTTTTGATGTGCGTGTATTAGTCAGACACCTTCTGTAGTGTTGGTTCTGCCAAAAGTCCAGTTGCCAACTACGCCTGTGACATAGGAATATACACCTAGTTTACTGAGTGTAGCTGGAACACAGTATGGGTGATGGTGTCCTACGACCTGGCAAGGTCATGATATGTCATGTGAATCAACCCTACTGTCATCTACATCTGTGCTGAGTACATCAAATACATTGATCACGGTTCATGGCCTTACAGCCCAGACTCAGCAGGGTAGTTGTGCACTATTTCCCATTATCAATGGTGTCTGCCCCTTTGTGGGGTGTGATAACGGTTGCTGTGCACTATTTGGTGTATACACAGCCTGACATGGAGCTATGATTGAACATGATATGTATGTGGATAGCTGAATGTTCTTACATTTGTGTAGGATACATCCTGGGAGGTTGACAGGTACCATGAAAGCTGTATGCATGACTTTATAGAGTACAGCTTGTATCTGCATAGTCCTTATTACAGGGGCCCTGTAGTGTACATGGATATATTACTAAGTGTACTTGTTGGGGGGGGAGTGGGTTTAGATTCTCCAAGACCCTATCTGGATGAACAGGTGCTATTTCTGTAAGTGCAGTACTTCCCATGCCATAGAGCTGTGCAGCACGGCAGGTTTTGTCATTGCCATTACGATTAATGACACAGCTATAGAATGCTCTGTACTTGGCCTCATAATATGTGGCTGATTAGTTTCACAGTAGCTTTGTGTGGTTTTATATGGCATATCTGCATCTTACTGAGGCTGACCAGGGATCACTTACACTCACATATATTCACTCTTGCAACAGTTACTACCTTCTGTGGTACAGTTTAAAGCATGGTACCACCAGTTTGCCTCCTTGTTTGTGTTGGGTTGAATCCCGGTTCTGTTTCAATGGCACAATCACTGCACATATGTGACTGCTTAAGGTTCATTTGTGTAGGATTCAACATTTGCACATGCATTGTCCATCTGCATGGGTGCCATTATAGTCACCGCTCTGCTCTTAGGAAACATAACATTGGCATTGGAGACTAACTATGTGTAGCATACTGTTAGCCCTGTTTGTATGACTTCTGTGATCCAGGTCAGTGGGGTCGATGGAATCCAACATGCATTGAGCACAGGTGTTAGTACATGAGGAGTCTTCCTAGTTCATAATAGAATAGTTGAGAGTAGCCATTATTATGGTTCTGTCCCAGACCTAATCTTCCCCATTACAGCACATTATGACAGTTGGAAAATCCGCGGCCTGGTGGGTGATCTGTCTCAAGGTGCAATTTGAATTCCACTTTGGCACAAAGGTAGTTGCTCGGCATAATGCATCTGAAGTTATGCAAGTGCAACTAGCATGGGGGTGTACATATCCTTCATAGCCTTGTGTGTGCCAATAAAGGATAATGGGCAAGAGGTGAGGTATGTGTTATAACATGGTCATGCAGGTGTGCTCTTTGGAGCATTGAAACATATCTCAGCCACTGCACAGATATGTTCTCCATGTTAGGGATTGACATATGTGTGTCCGTATAGTGTTTCTGACATGTATCATTGTGTAGTGAGACCCGCAGTTTATTGCTTGGCTGTTCCTGTAACAGCAGTGGACCTTCACTTGAACTGTGTATAATGAAGGCACTATAGGGGAAGCATGAGCCCTAGGCAGTATCCAGATTCCCAGGGGTGACAGGTGCAGGCCCTGTCTGGCAAAGCATCATGGTCTGTCAACCATGTTATCCCAGGCAGACAGATACTGGATACCCCTTGACTTGCACCACTACACTAGACAAGTGTGGAACACAATCCTTTTGTCCCTGTAATGCAGTATCATTCTGGCCAATGGCAGAATGCTACCCAGGCCTTGTGACATACCTGCATGGGCTACAAGACCTGACAGTTCCTACATGTGTTTCCATGCAGTCCAGGCTACTGCATCATAGGTCCTGCACAACAACATGGGATATGCCAGAGCCATGTGTATAGTTCAAAAGGTGGTCTGAGTGTATGGGTATGTGGCTAATCATGGCAGACAGGCAGCTGACAGTATGTATGCCCTCGTACAGGTTGGTGTGTAACATAGTGCTAGAGTTTGCATTCACAAATGAGTACTTTTGGGCTTGTTTCCAGCCATGTGTTCTGAGGTGTGGCACGATTATGCAAACTATGTCATACAGTTTGCGTATTTTGGTGTCAGTCTCTTCCAGCTTGAGGGGTCACTTGTTTGGCCAGATACTTAGAAGCATCTGTGAATGTGTGTGATTTCTGGTAATGTGTATGGGTGTCCTTACTGTGTTCTGGTAAGGGTATGTGTTGGTCGTGTTGATGAGCTGCATGTGTTAACCTACACCTCATGACTGTCCAGTGCAGTCATGGCTGTAGACTGTGATGCCTTCCAGCTTATCCCTGTAGCTGCATCCCAAACAATGTGTGGGGCATGGTGTTAGGTGGGTTTGGCAGTGTACATGGCATAGAGATTACATTCCCTCAGGATGGCCACATACACAAAGATGACATTAGTAAATACCAGTAGCTGACTAGTGGACATGCCTGTATGAGCATTCAGTACTACAAGTGCCAAGTACTGTATTTAGTTTACGTATTGCTTATGAAGATGTTTTAGACAGTGACGCTCACATGTAAATATTTGTGTTATGGATGTGATAACACTGGCTATTACGGAAACATTGTAGCTACCTTTAGCGGCAATCCTCCTCTGAGGAGCACATCACATCCTGTTACTTGATTACAGATGATGCAAGTGTCTACAGGTCTATTTCCTTCTCTGGGTATATGCTCATATATCCACCAGGACCATGAACTCTGTTGGGCACAGACGCCCACTCTCCAAACAGAGCCATGTATCAATAGACTGATGCTACTATCAACATGATCAGGATATAATCAGATAGTGTGTGCCATCAACTATGAAGCAGCTACTACACATGGGCAGCTGTCTCCTACATCTTACACTCCTACTGCAGATGTTACACTGGAGTTAAAGATGATATGCAACCTGTTTCATTACCAGTGCTGTGCACTACCTTACATACAGTATGTGCATGCGGCTGTTGGGTTGGCAATGAGAGGTTGGGCTACACAAACCTGGTAGTTCAACCAGTTTGTCTCTACTCTCAATATCCACTTTATGTAGGTGTGCACATAGCCATTTGGCCCAGCCCTATAACAAGGGTCACTACACATTTGCATAATATGTACACGTGCACAGCTGTTATTGCTTGCAAACAATACTAGAGAGGACCAGCCCTATAACAAGGGTCACTACACATTTGCATAACATGTACACATGCACAGCTGTTATTGCTTGCAAATGATACTAGAGATGACCAGCCCTGTAACAAGGGTCACTACACATTTGCATAACATGTACACATGCACAGCTTTTATTGCTTGCAAACGATACTAGAGAGGTGGATATTACATGTGTTATGTGCATGGATAGTTACCTGGCTCTTCCAATTATCTTTGCTATCATGCTGCTAAACTATCAGTTAAATACAAATGTTATATATCCTGTTATTGAGTATTGTAATTGCCAATAGACATAACTACTGTTTGCATAATATAACATAACTGCTATGTAGAATAGAATACAGATCTGCCTAAAATACTGTGCATTACACAGTTATTGGCACAATATCCCACAATGCACACCATATTTGCATGGTACGCCCACCTTTAACATGCTCATCTTACTTATACACCCATACATATGTCGACTGTTACAATATATCGACATATACTATCCAGTGTTGTAGCACATACTTGTTGGACCAATCCTGACACTGACAGTGGCTGAAAGCAAATCGGTGTGTCCTACGCCCATATCAACCATTGTGGTGTATGAGGAGTTTGCCGTGTGACCTACAGCAGTACACACATAGAATACTACAAACATTACTACTGTTCAGCAATACATCACTACAAGATAGCTATTTCCACTATATGCATTGATTACACTGTAATTCTTACAGAACAGGTACTACATACACAGACATACTACATGTTATACATACCTTCTTAGTAATCAGATATGTTATTAACTAGTATAATACTCATTTTTGGTTCATCTTTCACTGTTTTGTACTGTCCTACAGGTAGATACAGATGGTTTGAATGTGTGATAAGGCAACCTTTTATAGTTACAGATCAGTAACTTGCTATCCCGATAACCAATTGGTGTTCCTAAGTAGCTAATTACATACACATCAGCTGTGCTGCTACTGCCTTAGCCAATACCATGGCTACAGTGGAGTATAACTGAGTACTCCACTTGGGTGTTGTCCCTTTGCCTTACTTGTGAGGAAGACAGCGTGGAAGTGTTGTTTGGAATCTATTGCAATAGCTGTATGGAGACGAACAGTAATTGATTGTGTGTAATGCCCAGAGGATTTGGTCTAAATGTGAGTACTGCTGTTATATTTCTGAACATTGCTACTTGTGCAGGGTTTGTCTGTACCTAATACTTCTGCATATGTTTCAGTCAGGCCAGGTTGCATAGCTATGCATATAATGTTAGGGGGTTTACAGTGTGCTTACAAGACATATTTTGTTTGGTGTTACTGTGTATCATACTGTGCTGATAATCAGTACTCTGTAACACTTCCTGGTGTACAAACCTTTAAACCCTTTGAAACGGGATTAGTTCATACAAACCCTATTACATCAGCAACTGTTCAATTGTATAACAGCAACTATTTCACATAGGGCCATGTTAGTGTGTCTGTGGCTAGGTATGTTAAGGTTTCAGCAGTTGTTGTACAGTAGTTGAATAATAGGTTATGGTATGACAGTATGTATTGATGTAATTACTTTGGTTGTGGAGTAGATGTTGGTTGGTGTACATAGCACATGCAGGTGTGTAGGAACCCCTTTTATACAACGTCTATATGTGTGTGGGTTTTCTTTCCCTGTGTGAACACCTATCCCTTAGTGGACTAATACTATGGTAATTGCAGGCTGATTCATTAAGGTACTGTTAAATGCTTCCTGTATAGCATGCAGGTACTGTTAGTCCTTGAATCCTTTTGGCAATACATCAGAATGTAATAATGTTTTGCGAATTGAAAGCTGTCTGTGTATTTCTGTTATAGATATTTGAAGTCATTGCAGTTGTGTTGGTGACTGTGTCCATAGAACATATTTGTAATAGTGTATTGGCATATACTCTTCATATGTTATGTTCATATTGTTTGGGGGGGGTGGAATGTGTGATTGCTATGGTCCTTATTATACTCAGATATGAACACTTCGGATGCTGTCTACAGACATGTATGTATGTGTGTGTGTGTGTGTGTGTGTGTGTGTGTGTGTGTATATATATATATATATATATATATATATATATATATACATATATATACATACATGTATGTGAATATGTATATAGATATATATATTATTGCATAAGTTTATCTGTACCTCCATAGATGTGTAGATGTTTTTAACCTATCTATATATCTACATATATATGTAGACCTGTATATATCGACATGTCTCTATGTATCTCTCTCTATATATATATTTATATCTATATATCTATATATGAGCATACACCTTTAATTGGGTACATGGCAGGTTGTCCTATTGCAACACATTCCTCCCTTTTGTGTTTTAACCTGTCTATATACACAACTGGGATATGTACATCCCAGGTAGCTTAGTGTTATGTTACTCTGAGGATGGAGTACATGGTTGCAGGTTCTACTCCTGGAAGGTGTTATTATTTTACCTCTCAGAGTAGGCACTGGTAGGGAAAGTGTGAATAACGCACATTTACACAGTTGTAAGCAGGTTTGCCCATGGTCTGCATGATGTTAAGCAAAGGTTAAATCTGTGAAGCTCTTCTCCATTTACCGTGTTTCAGCACCGCTTACTGTCACGCAAACCCATGAAAACCACTTACAACTGCTTAAGAGTGCTTTAATCCACCTGCATCCAACAGCCCTTATTCTGGCCCTCAAAATAACCTAACAGCCCTTGCAGGTCTTGAACCCTGGACCATGAACACCACAGTCACTGACTTTACCACTAAGGCATCTGAGATATGTACAAATGCTATGGTGTTTTAAATATACATTGTACTACAGACATTCCTCAGTATTGAAAACAAATGTGACAGTCAGTTGGTGTACATATGTCTGATACATGCTAATGTTCATATGTTTGTGAAATTAGGTGTTGCAATGTGACATGACAGGGTGTATTATGAATGAGAAAGGTTTTTGTTTTGTGTCCTTTTTATATTGTCCCCATACTCCATGTATACCCCTCCAGTTCACTTATTGGACATCCAACCCAGGCCCTCCTTGATGCATGATTGCATTACCCATCATTCCTCCCCACCCCAATCTTCACATACACAACAACCACCGCTTCTATGGTGAATTAGGTTAATATTAATTGTTATAATACCAAAGCTGCATGTGTTTTGTGTGTACTCCAATTCCTTTGGAGTTCTTCTGTGTCACGAAGTGTGTTCATAGATGTTTATATATATGGCTATTGATGTAACTGTATTTTATATATATATATATATATATATATATATATATATATATATATATATATATATGTGTGTGTGTGTGTGTGTGTGTGTGTGTGTGCGTGCAGACATCACTGACATGCATATATATATATATATATATATATATATATATATATATTTTGTATTAATTTGTAACAATAATACATATGTAGACTGGAATGGGAATGTGTTGGTTAAAAAATTACATTACATTACAGTGTACTGTACATATGTACACAACGTGACTGTCCCATTTGTGATCATTACAGTGAAATGCATATGGTATAAGGTGTAGTCTCAAGACCATGAAACATGCATACACCTCAGATGGCTTAGTGGAAAGTCCCATGACTATAATGTGCATGGTCCAGGGTTCAACACCTGTGATGCTTTACAAATGTTTTTTACTCCAGAATAAGGCTCATTTAAGCAGTTGTAAGCATGTTTAAAAGTGTTTGTGTGACATTATAGCAGCGGTTAAACACAGTTAAACAAACTTTGTAACATATAACCTGTGCGTGCAAATACGGCCACATCTGCTAACTACTCAGGATATATACATGTCAGTGAATTAACATCTCACTATGTGCTGACATAACATTACATTTTCTGTTGACTGTACTCTCCAGCACACATGGGTTTATATGGGTGTTACAAATGTTTATTATGCAGACGATTACTACCTATATGTGCAAGCGGTGGTTAAGGTATACTTTTGAACATGATACACATCCCTGCCTTTATCGGGATTGGAACCTCAAATGCACAGATACTATGCGGATGCTGTAACCATTACACTGTTGACATTAATGTTGCTTCCGCCTATTTCCTATTTAGATGATTTCTATATGTAAGCTAGGCTAAGAAAGGGCGGAGACTCCCGAACTCACTGAGCTTCACGTACTCTCGAAATAACAACATATAAAAAATATACTGTGAGAAAATACATTACATTCCTAACTACATTAGGGATAGCCCCTTCACTGACACACTTCAAGGGAAACCTTGTTGTGTGAATGGGTAACAGAATATGCACCCCTGGGATCATGTGTCCCAGAACCATACAGCCAGGGGGTGGGGGAGCTTGTCCAGTTTGATAGCTGGGAGACCTGTTGGGGGAATTGAATGGTGTTGAATTGTCACATTAACATGCCCTCTTTAGATCACTAAGTGCCCCTATTACCCTCTACAACCCCAGTCTTCAACAGCTTCCAGCAACTCTGCCTGGAATTGCTTCATTGGCTATGCTTGACAGAGGCTCAGTTACTTCATCAATGGTGCAGAGAAAGCCAACACACTGTAGCTATGCTTCTAATTGTCCTTGGGCAGATAGGTAGTAGGCTATCTGTGAACCTCTAATGTGCAGGCCATCACAGCCATAATATGTGAATAAACAAACCTTCAGATTACAATATAAAGTGAGAAATCACCATGTAGTCAGGAAACAGTTAAGTACAGCAAGAACATACAGAACTCTGATACTTAGTCACTCCAAAAGCCTATCTTGGAAGCTAGAAGACTTGTATAAGTTTAAGCCTTTCTATTGCTTACCAGTAGTTTACCTACAGGAGAGATGAAAAACAAGCACAGATGGGGAACATGCATGCAACGATACCATACCGGCATATGTGCCAGCCTTAGGCTTTGGAATACTAGCCTAGGCTATTGACAGCCCCATGGTGCCTTATTTAGGAGACTCTTGAAGGTGAATACCAGCTTCGTAAACAGCACAATAGCAGATTCAATGAGGGTTATGCTTCTCATCACCAGGGGTTGTGATCACAACATGCATGCACTCACAGCACTCCTCAGGATGGACAACATCAACATCTGTGCAGTAACTGAGATCTGTCTTAAGGCTCCTGAGAGCACACCAGCACTACCAGACTACAACCCATACCACACATTTCAGCCACAGAACATGGACTGACAGACATGGAGGGGCTGTACCCATATTCATCAGGGATACCTACATCTCCAGGTTAGTGGGGCAGCATGATACCTCTGAGATCATCCATGTACAGCTAACATCAGCCACAACTGCAATGTAAACTGTGGCCTGCTACGGATCACCCTCCATGACACAGGACCTCCACTCCACCTACCTGGAGACAGTGGAGAACATGACAGTCCTAATGCACACCCTGGCATTGGTTGATGTTAACTACCATACCATTAACTGGGAAACTTACTCCGATACTCACTTCCAGGCCCAGCGCTACCTGGAATTTATCACCTCATATGCCCTGTATCAGGTGGTAACCTCCCTAACGTGGGGTGGAAACTACTGAATGCGGTCATCACTAACATGGGAACAGGTGCACCACAGCGGAGGTTAACCGGTCACTGGTTAGATCCGACCATGAACTATTCACTGTTTCCACACCCAAGCATCTCCCCCACCCATGGATACAGTGCATACCTGTCCTTCAGCTAATTTTACACTACTAGTGACAGGGGTGGGGGGTTTCACAACCCTCGCTAAGGGGAAACACTGCTCAAGATACAGACAGATTTACAAATGCAAAATACAACCTCCTCTCCTCTCACAACACGCTGAAGAAATACAACTCTGACCCAAACCACCGACTGTGGTACAAATAAATCACAAGGCAAGAAAGTTAAAACTTTTATTCCTTCTTTCTCTTCTCTAGCGCCTCGGTGTAACCACCTTCAAAGAGTAACAAACAGTAACAACCAAAAACACATCTTTATATACGTATTCCACAAAATCACATCAATTGTACAATAAATTAATAAAAATTTAAAGCAGACATTTCCAATTTAAATCATTATTAAGGCCATTAGGCACTAATGTCTTATATTTTAAAATATATATGCTTTCTTTATACTTCAACTTATGTTTCAATAAATTTTCATCTCCACAGAAACATTTCACTGTTTCCAAAACAGTACCTTTTAATTTAGAAGCATCACTATCATGTAACATTTTAAAATGCAGGGAAATTGTTTTATCCTCCCTTTTATTCCTAACATCCTTAATATGTTCCATGAATCTGATATGAAATTCTCTCTTAGTTTCTCCTATGTAAAATAAGGCACAGGGGCATCTTAAGGCATAAACAACTCCTTTACTCCTACAAGAATAAACTTCTCTAGGTTCAAAATTCGTCCCATTTATACTATAAAAGGCTTTCTCTACCTGTTTACAAATACTGCATTTATTGCAACTTAATGTTCCCTTAAAAGTTAAAGAAGTAGGTATAACCACCACTGGTAAACTAAACTTCCCATGTACCACCATATCCTTCAAATTCCTTCCCCTTTTATAAGAAAATAGGGGTTTAGGTGGTAAAATTCTTGCCAAATACCTATCTCCAATTAAATAATTCCAATAATATTCCACTAAAGTTCTCATTTCCTCACTTTTAATGTTGTAAACAGACACATAATACATAGTATCTGTCTTATTTTGAGTAACAAAATTTTCTTTAGTAGGCTTAGGACCCTGGAATGTCCCCATATATGCCCTACTATCAATACTCCCCACACATCCAAATACCTCTTTCCAAACTCTATTCTCAGCCTCTTTCAAAGCATCAGGATCGTACCTCCTCACAAACATGTTACTAGTTTGTTTCAATTCCCTCATTAACACATCCTTATCACTACACAATCTAGAAATGCGATGTAACTCCCCATATGGTAAAGCTTTCAAAACATGGGGAGGATGACAACTAGAAGCATGGAGGTACTGATTCCCATCAATAAACTTCCTATGAACAGTATGGGAAATATTACCATCAAGATTTCCCTCCAAAATTAAATCCAAATAAACCACCCTACTCCCTTTCTGTAATCCATCAAACGATAAACCAAACGGGTTAGTGTGCATTTCTAACACAAAATGATCCACTTTATCCAAACCTCCATCACATACAAAAATTAAATCATCTATATAACGAAAATAAAAATCCACATGTGATCTCATAAAGTTTAACTTAGATAAAACTGAATTTCAAAAAAAAGATATAAAAAGGTTGGCATACATGGGGGCAAACGCTGCCCCCATAGCCGTACCTTGTAATTGTCTAAACAATTCATTATTAAAATACAAAAAATTATTTTTCAAACAAAAATCGACCATTTCCATAACAAAACTAACAACAGGACTATTGCCCAAAAAATAATGGATGGCTCTAAGGCCATCTGCATGTTTAATGGAGGTATATAAACTTTTAACATCTAAAACTAAAAAGAACTTCCTCTCATTCCATTTTAGAGAGGAAATTTTTCTCAACAAATCAGAGCTATCTTGGATGTATGCAGGAGATACTACAACATGAGGCAATAACATTCTGTGTAAAAGTAAGCCCATATTATGTAAAAAATATTTACAAGCAGAAATAATGGGCCTGCCAGGAGGCTCTGTCAAACTTTTTTGAATTTTCGGTAAACAAAAAAAGAAGGCCACTTCACTATTACAATTAACCAACTTATCCTTAACATCCTTTTCAGAAAAAAAGCCCTTCTTAACATATTTATCAAGCTTTTTTTCATATTCAGTTACAGCTTTCTTACACTCTATAATGCTACATCTCTCATATACTTTGGTGTTATTTAAATGTAACATGCACATATTCAAATACTGAGCTGCATTCATAATGACAATTTTATTCCCTTTATCAGAAGGCTTTATTACTATGTCCTTTCTCTTTTCTAAGGACTTTAGTGCCTTCCATTCCCTTGATATCAAATTATATTTAATATCTTGTTTATTCAACAACACAGACTCACAAATATTATCCCCCCCCCCCCAAATCCTACCATAGCCCCAAACTGGGATATACGTGGATTATCAAAGGGAGGAATAAACTTATTTAACAAAGGAATATATGTCATGTCAATTGCTTTCTCAGCATTACAAATCACAATGCCCCCCATGTCAACATCATGCAAATCTTCAATTACATCTGAACAGGAGAAAAAACTATCGTCAGATTCATTACTATTGAAGTCACCACAAACTTCATCATTCATTAACATAACTTTAGAAAAATGTTTTTTTTCAAAAAAACTTTTCTCAAAAAGCGAAACATTTCTTGCCTAACCACATGAGCCCTAGGTAAAACAGTGGGCACACATTTTAATCCCAAATTTAAAACATCAACTTGTTCCTGTGTTAATTCACAACCAAACAAATTAATAAGCAAGTTTATATCATTACATGACTCACCGTTTAAATTTCTTGTTAGAATAATGTCCCTTGAAAGGTCTCTGTTTATAATCTTTATACTTCAACTTATATTTCAATAAATTTTCATCTCCACAGAAACATTTCACTGTTTCCAAAACAGTACCTTTTAATTTAGAAGCATCACTATCATGTAGCATTTTAAAATGCAGGGAAATTGTTTTATCCTCCCTTTTATTCCTAACATCCCTTATATGTTCCATGAATCTGATACGAAATTCTCTCTTAGTTTCTCCTGTGTAAAATAAGGCACAGGGGCATCTTAAGGCATAAACAACTCCTTTACTCCTACAAGAATAAACTTCTCTAGGTTCAAAATTCGTCCCATTTATACTATAAAAGGCTTTCTCTACCTGTTTACAAATACTGCATTTATTGCAACTTAATGTTCCCTTAAAAGTTAAAGAAGTAGGTATAACCACCACTGGTAAACTAAACTTCCCATGTACCACCATATCCTTCAAATTCCTTCCCCTTTTATAAGAAAATAGGGGTTTAGGTGGTAAAATTCTTGCCAAATACCTATCTCCAATTAAATAATTCCAATAATATTCCACTAAAGTTCTCATTTTCTCACTTTTAATGTTGCAAACAGACACATAATACATAGTATCTGTCTTATTTTGAGTAACAACATTAAATTTAGTAGGCTTAGGACCCTGGAATGTCCCCATATATGCCCTACTATCAATACTCCCCACACATCCAAATACCTCTTTCCAAACTCTATTCTCAGCCTCTTTCAAAGCATCAGGATCGTACCTCCTTCTCACAAACATGTTACTAGTTTGTTTCAATTCCCTCATTAACACATCCTTATCACTACACAATCTAGAAATGCGATGTAACTCCCCATATGGTAAAGCTTTCAAAACATGGGGAGGATGACAACTAGAAGCATGGAGGTACTGATTCCCATCAATAAACTTCCCATGAACAGTATGGGAAATATTACCATCAAGATTTCCCTCCAAAATTAAATCCAAATAAACCACCCTACTCCCTTTCTGTAATCCATCAAACGATAAACCAAACGGGTTATTGTGCATTTCTAACACAAAATGATCCACTTTATCCAAACCTCCATCACATACAAAAATTAAATCATCTATATAACGAAAATAAAAATCCACATGTGATCTCATAAAGTTTAACTTAGATAAAAACTGAATTTCAAAAAAAGACATAAAAAGGTTGGCATACATGGGGGCAAACGCTACCCCCATAGCCGTACCTTGTAATTGTCTAAACAATTCATTATTAAAATGAAAAAAATTATTTGTCAAACAAAAATCGACCATTTCCATAACAAAACTAACAACAGGACTATTGCCCAAAAAATAATGGATGGCTCTAAGGCCATCTGCATGTTTAATGGAGGTATATAAACTTTTAACATCTAACACTAAAAAGAACTTCCTCTCATTCCATTTTAGAGAGGAAATTTTTCTCAACAAATCAGAGCTATCTTGGATGTATGCAGGAGATACTACAACATGAGGCAATAACATTCTGTGTAAAAGTAAGCCCATGTTATGTAAAAAAATATTTACAAGCAGAAATAATGGGCCTGCCAGGAGGCTCTGTCAAACTTTTTTGAATTTTCGGTAAACAAACAAAGAAGGCCACTTCACTATTACAATTAACCAACTTATCCTTAACATCCTTTTCAGAAAAAAAGCCCTTCTTAACATATTTATCAAGCTTTTTTTCATATTCAGTTACAGCTTTCTTATACTCTATAATGCTACATCTCTCATAAACTTTGGTGTTATTTAAATGTAACATGCACATATTCAAATACTGAGCTGCATTCATAATGACAATTTTATTCCCTTTATCAGAAGGCTTTATTACTATGTCCTTTCTCTTTTCTAAGGACTTTAGTGCCTTCCATTCCCTTGATATCAAATTATATTTAATATCTTGTTTATTCAACAAAACAGACTCACAAATATTATCCTCCCCAAATCCTACCATAGCCCCAAACTGGGATATACGTGGATTATCAAAGGGAGGAATAAACTTATTTAACAAAGGAATATATGTCATGTCAATTGCTTTCTCAGCATTACAAATCACAATGCCCCCCATGTCAACATCATGCAAATCTTCAATTACATCTGAACAGGAGAAAAAACTATCGTCAAATTCATTACTATTGAAGTCACCACAAACTTCATCATTCATTAACATAACTTTAGAAAAATGTTTTTTCAAAAAAACTTTTCTCAAAAAGCGAAACATTTCTTGCCTAACCACATGAGCCCTAGGTAAAACAGTGGGCACAAATTTTAATCCCAAATTTAAAACATCAACTTGTTCCTGTGTTAATTCACAACCAAACAAATTAATAAGCAAGTTTATATCATTTCATGACTCACCGTTTAAATTTCTTGTTAGAATAATGTCCCTTGAAAGGTCTCTGTTTATAATCTTTATACTTCAACTTATATTTCAATAAATTTTCATCTCCACAGAAACATTTCACTGTTTCCAAAACAGTACCTTTTAATTTAGAAGCATCACTATCATGTAGCATTTTAAATGCAGGGAAATTGTTTTATCCTCCCTTTTATTCCTAACATCCCTTATATGTTCCATGAATCTGATACGAAATTCTCTCTTAGTTTCTCCTGTGTAAAATAAGGCACAGGGCATCTTAAGGCATAAACAACTCCTTTACTCCTACAAGAATAAACTTCTCTAGGTTCAAAATTCGTCCCATTTATACTATAAAAGGCTTTCTCTACCTGTTTACAAATACTGCATTTATTGCAACTTAATGTTCCCTTAAAAGTTAAAGAAGTAGGTATAACCACCACTGGTAAACTAAACTTCCCATGTACCACCATATCCTTCAAATTCCTTCCCCTTTTATAAGAAAATAGGGGTTTAGGTGGTACAATTCTTGCCAAATACCTATCTCCAATTAAATAATTCCAATAATATTCCACTAAAGTTCTCATTTCCTCACTTTTAATGTTGTAAACAGACACATAATACATAGTATCTGTCTTATTCTGAGTAACAAAATTTTCTTTAGTAGGCTTAGGACCCTGGAATGTCCCCATATACGCCCTACTATCAATACTCCCCACACATCCAAATACCTCTTTCCAAACTCTATTCTCAGCCTCTTTCAAAGCATCAGGATCATACCCCCTTCTCACAAACATGTTACTAGTTTGTTTAGATTTACAAATGCAGTCTATATACACCTACACAGATGTATGGATCATGCCATCACTGGTAAACCAAGAGTCACTCCTCCTAGACAAAGACACCGGTCTGGTGGACCTCTGCAATAAACAGGCTATACTACAGAAGTAGGACAGTGTTCCAGACAAACAGCAAATCCCAAGAACGGCAGACATCTGTGACCACTATTAGTATGATACGTAGATCCCTCATGACATCTTCCAAGGCTAACATCAGCAGGAGAATATGCCAGGATTCAAAAGATAACCACAAAGCCTTATTTGGCTATGTCAAGGATCTACGTGGTGACACACAGATTTGCACTGTGCCAGTGAAATATAGCACAAAATATGCTGACCCTACTGATATCGCCAACATCCTTGCAGATACATTCAGTGCATACTTCACCCCCAAAAGAGCCCACAACACTACCCAAAAGGTACAGTATCCCACACATCAGAGGCACACAGGTGGAAATGTCCCTCTCTAACAGCAGAACACATCATCAGTGGAGGCAGAAGTTGTCCCAGACTGCAACTTGCAAACTGTGCAAGACAACTGGACCCCCCCACCTAATTAAGCTTTCCTACCTCAGCCTCTCCACAGGCTACATGCCCATACAATGGCTCGTGGCAACGGTTATTCCACTCCATCAAGGTGGAATCACAACTGACCATGGTAACTACCACCCCATAAGCCTGACTAGCCTGGTCAGCAATGGTATGGTTCGCATCCTCAAGGCACTTATTAACAAAGACATTGGTAACCTCCGAACACGTGACCCAACCCAGGTCAGCTTGGTTGAGTGCAGTTCATGACCACTGAACCTGTTTGACGTCTTACATACAGTCACCAAGACATTAGATGATGGGGGAGGTGGTTCACACATACTACCTGGACCTCTCCAAGGCTTTTGACACCATGCCCCACTCAGGTATTATTGAAAAACACACCAGCCTGTACATACACCCAAACATCACAGGTTGGGTTGCCAATGGGCTTACACACAGAACCTACATGGTATGACTAGCGGTCTCCAGGTACAACTGTTGACCAGTCATGACTGGTGTCCTACAGGACTCAGTCCTGGGAGCCCTACTGTTTGACATAAACGCCTCAGAGGTGCAGACAAACACAGTTGGACTACGGCATACCATGTTTGGCAATGACTGTGAACTGGGGGCCATGATTAATAGTCCAGCTGACACAGACATCCCTCAAGGGGCCTCACAGAGAACGTCACAGGGTGTCAACATCATGGCCTCCAGCCAAGTGCTACTAAATGCATGGTCATTCCATTGTGGAATTGGCACCTACATATTAACACATAAGTGGCAGCCACTTTAATATGGATGAGGTAATGCGGTATCTGGGGACTAAGGTAGATAGTGATCTCCCCTTTGACAATCATATCTCCACAGTAGTTAGGACATCCTTCTATGTAGGCCATCTGATTAATAAAGGATTCCCATCTAGACATATTGGGGTTATAGTGCCCCTTTACTCATCACTCATCAGTCCCATCATAGGGTATAATAACCCATGAGGGATATACCTCAGAAGACACTTCCAACAGCTGGGAGGTCCACAAATGTACCTTGCCAAGGGGAATACTGGCCTCCAACATACGGCCTATGCAGCCAGACTGAATAAACTCCTGCTTTACTCAGTGGCATCTCGTTTACCCAGAGATGATCTCCGCTGGACAACACAGCCATGTCGAACTCAGACTTGATGGATGTGCTCCACCTATGGGAATCCATGTCACAGTGAGCCACACACTGTAGTGAGCTGAACCTTGCCACAACAATAACTGGAAGATGCTGGAGGGACATCTTCCTGTCACAGACACTCCCCATACTTTGGAACAACATCCCTAACTACATTATACAGAGTCCCCCATTAACACTCTGCAAGAGAAACCTTGAAGAGTGGATGGGGAACAGTAGATGCACCCCAGGGATCCTGCAATTGGCTCTGCCCCACAGAGGGACAATTAATGAATCAATGGGGTGGCAAAAGCTGACACATTTTGGCTGGGCTTATGAATGGCCTCTGGCAGTTGACCAAGTACCTACCTATGAATCTATACATACAGTATCTGCATATGCTGATAGTTTAATTTACTGTTCAGGTGTTGACTTACCTTGTGCCAATGGCAGTTGTGTGTGCAATAGTTGAGGGCTGCCTATGTTGGATGCACACAGTAGACTGCCTATACATGACAATTTACAGGTAGTCTTATGTGTATGCCATCCATTTTTAATGTGTGTGCAGGTGGAGAAAGGTGTCAGTCCCTAGGTGCCTACACTATCAGTGTGTGTGCTTTACATTCCCTCTTTGCCAAGGCATGGGAATACTGGGCACACCTCCGTCTGCCTTCTGGGTCTGGCTCAGGGTGTTCATGGTCTGAGTACCTCTGCGCCTGTGGGGCCCTTGGCAATGGTGGTGGGTTGTGAGGGCCTTCACCATCCTGTCCCTGCTGCAGCTGTTTCCACAGGACCATATTGTGTAGCATGGCACACACTATGAAGATGTGGGACTGGGCACACATGCCTGGAGAGTACTGCAAGGCTCCACCAGATACGTCCAAGCAATGGAACCATTATTTCAGCATCCCAAACACATGCTCTATGATGATTCTGGTTTGTGTGTGTGCCTCATTATGGCATTCCTGCATCAGTGTGTGTGAATTTCTGATGGGAGTCATCATCCACAGTTCCAGTGCATAGCCAGCATCCCCCACCAAGTGTCCATTTGGGATGTCCCCCCGGCAAATAACTGATACAGCTGTGAGGCATGGCAGATGTGGGAGTTGTGATAGCTTCCAGGGCTGCCAGCACACACATCCATGATAATGCCCTGGGCATTGTATATGACCTGGAAGTTGATGGAGGGGTATCCCTTGCAGTTTATGTAGCACCTACCCTGCTTACCATTTGTTGACTTGATGTGTATGTGCGTGCAGTCTATTGCACCCAGTACCTCCGGGTATTCTGCCACACAGTGGAAGAGGCGCATATTGCTGGCCAACTCCTTCTGTGTTTAGGAGAAGTATATGTTCTCATTGGCATGTGGTAACATGGCATCCAGGAACTAGTGTAGTACCCTGGATGCTGATGCCTGTGAGATCCCCATGATATCCCCAGTTGGTCTTTGAAAGGTACCTGTAGCTAGTATTCTCAGGCTTACGCATAACTTTGTATCCACTGGGATGGGTTCCCCTCTGTTTGTTCTGGCTCTGAGGCGTGGCCGGCACAGCTCCACAAGTTGCTGTAGGATGTTTCTGTCCACCCTGTAATGCTCTACTATCTCCAGATCATGTAGTCCCTGGTAGGTTACCCTGGGTCTGAACACTGTCCTCCTCCTCTGGTGCCTGAGATGGTCGTGTGCATCATCCTCCACACCACCTTCAGTTTCCAACACATGCTGGTGGATCAAAGCTATGGCAGCCCCTAACATGTACATAATAACATTTCCCCGTCTGTATACACCACTGGTGCAGAGTGTATGGGAATACACAAATGTGTGTGAGGTGCTTTCATGCTTTATAGTATTGTGTTATGGATGCTGCTGATGTCAGTGGATGTGTATGAGCTATTCAAGCTGCAGCATGTCTTAATTATGGGTTTTGCAATGAGTACTGCAAGTGTGGGGCCTTTACTGTGGAGATCTACTTGCCTGCCTTGATTAATCTTTTGCCCTTTAATTCACGTTTAGACCTGGATCCCCTCCTATTATCAGGCATGCATCCACCTGTCATCTTTCTTGTTTTGTACTTTCCCTACCCAGTCATGGCAAAATGTGCCTTGTAGCTGATATACTGCAAATCGGCTTTGTTCTGCTTTGACACTTTACTATTTTCTTTGCAGTACAGCCCCTCCCCTTTCCTGTTTTGCAGGTAGCTGCTTGCAGCCTTGTTAGCTGTTGTCAATGGCTCACTGTAGGCTCCTAGGTGTTAATTAGCCATTTGTACTCCAATTTCACTGCTGCAGCATTTCCTTATTTCTTTTCTATATCCTTCCTGTTTCAGCTGCAGTGCGCACCGCGCATACCCATTTATCGGGTTTACACATGTTTTCACCTCCGTTCACATGCATACTCAGTTACCTTGTGTACTCTCAGTTAAGCATAGCTATGGCCAATTCGACACACCCCTATCCTACAGCTTTGCCTAGCTAGGGCAAACCAGTTTAGCAATGCTCCAATGTGCTTACAGTAATGGAGACACACCCCTTTTTTCATGTCATCTTTATCTCAAGGGCACACCTTGGTGTTAGAATGCTAAGCTGTGAGGTGCATCCTTACACCAGCAGGGAATCTGCGATTCACTATTACTCCTCTCATTTGCATGGCAGTGCCTACTAATTCCTAGCTACTGCGCATAACACTGGCACTGCCCCTTAGCAACCCTTGCACCATAGTATGGTGTAGCATGCCTGCCACTGACTATTATGGGGTAATTGTAATATGTGTTTCATTGTGGTTTTATTCTATATTTTTATATATTCCTTTGCGATCCCCTTTGTGCACCGCTGCCCTGCGCTTCCACGTCACAATAGTGTGACTATATATATTAAATGTTAATTTTATATTTTGTACATGTTTTTTATGGCAATGGCTATATATTTAGCCATTGGTATATATTAACAATATAATACATGTGTTTGGTCGGCTGTCATGGCCCCGATTTTATGTTTGCAAAAATGTAAACCATTTTCTGCGGTTTACATTTCTGCATGCTTACACTACACCTGCATCACTTCCTGAATCGCTAAATACCTTCATTTGCATGCTACACTGCTGCACATGGGGTAATTAGCATACAAGGCTTGGGAGTTGTGCGGGCGTAGCATATGCAGGTAGTGCACATGGAAACAGCTTGTACCTGAAACGTTCAGCGACCATATTTGGTGGTAAAATGCTGACACTACAGCTGCATCTGGCACAAGATTTGTGAATCCTGGGGAATATATATTTACCTGCACTAGACAGAGGTCAAATATTAATGCAGTTGAGTTTGCCATTATGTAAGTTTAAGATGAAATCTTTTAAAACCATATACATAGCATGGTTTTGGAATTATTTATGCAAATATGAACAAGCAATATATGATGCCTAGAGGTGTCAGTAGGAGGTAACTGCAGATGCACCTGGAGGCATCACTCAGATGTAATGTGTTAATACTAGATTAGACAGAAGTCTCAGAGCAGTCTGTTATAGAAACGTGACAAAGAAGGACCACTAACCCACATCATCTTGCTTTGCTTTAGTAAGTAACCAGGGAATAGTAATTCTTTAGATCAGTCAGGAAAATATAATGGGATTAGTTAAGTACTGTTTTTCTGTATCTGTGTGAATCTATCCATCTGTGTTATTTTTAATACTTCCTGTGATTGAAACTATGGTGTTTGTTGTAAATATATATTTAGTATTTCATGTTCTTTTATTATTTGTTATTAAATATATTTAAAATGTTCATTGTGGCTGGTCTTTTAGAGAATATTTTAACCTTTGAGAGTACTTATATTTATTTGGTGACACTGTAGCCACTCCCGAAAGCCTTGCTGGTCAAACACTACCATTTGTGTTAGTATTAATTTTACTCAGTATAACTGGGTACCCTTGTAAGAGCTTTAGAGTAGCTGGCTTTGGAGTGTTCTTGTGGTAGTACCTATCTTATAATCTGGGCAGAGGGGGTATAGCTGGTAAATCTGTGCCAGCTTTTCCCAGATGTGTGTGCGTGTGTGAAAATCAAATCTTAAAGAGTGTATGTGTCAGATACTTGGAGCAGGGACACAGAGCACTGGTTTCACAGAGAGGGTGGTGGAAGACCTGGCTAGGAGCACTTAGCTGAGGACTCAACTCTACAGCTGTGGCCAATGTGGAGTCTTATTTGGGGCCTGGTGAGAAAGAGGGAAACCCAGCCCCAGGATGGGAGTGTGTTCCTTGTGTGTTCTTATGGGAGATTGTGCTTGGTGCAGAGAGCTGCATCTGGAAACATTGTGTGAATCCATTTTTGTTCCAAGTGAATGCCCCTCACCAGTGTCCATGGTGAGGATTGGGACTCCTTGATTACTGGCCCAGAGGAAGGGGCATCAGAACATACTATGGTTTTTGATATCATTTGATGGCTGTTCCAATCATACCAGTCAAGCTATAGTTTCCCAAGACCCTTGACACCCTTGTGTAAGAGCATCAGCACTGCAGTTTACCATACTTTGGGGACAAATCCTGTTGTAAGCTCATGTTAAATAATCTAAGGGGGGATCACAAGGGCATATTTGATGCTATTTATTAGGCATCCTGCTAAATCATTAGGCTCCAGAGAAGTAATACTTTTGGAGTTAGACAGCATCTTTTTTTAATTTCACCAAATATTTTGGGTTTGTAATACCATGATGGGAATGGACCCCATTCTTATGGCAAACTATGATAAAAGTTCATGAAATTAGTATAGTTTCAATCTTTGATGTCAGCCAAAAGTGCTTTTTTTGCAACACCCGCAATGTGCCCAGTAATGACTCCTTCTGCAATTTGTATGGAATTACATGGATTGGTAACATATCTAGATACAATTGTAGATTCTTTTTTATAAGACCCATTGCTCCTGCTACTATTGGAACAGTATGGGTATCTTTCTACCACATTGCTCTCGTTTCTGCCTGCAGATCCTGATATTTTATGACTTTGTGTCTTTCTGTACACAAGACATTGTAGTCACTGGGTGTAGCAATTTCAATGATCAATGCTACTTTTGTCTTCTTTTATTGGACCACTATATCTGGTTTTCTAGCATCTGTTGGTAATGGGTGATCCCATGTGATATAAACTTCATAATTTTCTATGATGCTTTGTGGCTCATATATCCAGTGTTTTTCATCCACCTCAGTACCATAATGTTTGCACAATCCCCAGTGTAACAGTCTTGCCACATTATTATGCCTTTCAGTATACAGTCCTTTTGCCATTAGTATGTCACAACCAGCAATGAGGTGTGCGACTGTTTCCTATTCAGTTTTACAAAACCTATATTTGTATGTTTCTCCCACATGTTCAATGGACTTTGTAAACCAGTGTGTATGCAGCCACTATCTTGGGCTGCCAATATTAACCTTTCATCTCTTAGTTTAAATTTGCCTCTCCTTAACCATTCCTGCTTTCATTCCTGATCAAAATTAGGTTCTTCCAGATGTTTTCTATACTTGGAACTATATTTATGCTTTTTCCACATTTCTTGCTTTTTCATCTGGTGCTTCACCTTATAGTCTTTCTTTTGGTTTTTGGCACATTCAGTTGCTGCTTGATTTTTATATACTTCTGGTTTGATTTCCATTCATGCTTGATGCCGATATGGTTCTGCTAGATTACGCAGAGAAGTCATCTTAGATTTATTCTCCTCATGTTTCAAAACTTACTATGTTTGGATCTTGTGAGGTCAGCAGATACGTGTGGAGTTCCACGATTGCAGATCCATACATGTAATCATTTTCAAGGAGGCCCATCCCTCTTTCAGAATGGGGAATATATAATCTTGGTGTACACTGATTTTATAAATTATTTGATGAGCATGTAGCATCCTTTTTGTTTTCCTATCTAGTCTATCCAACAAAATTTGGGGCCAGTCATTCACTCCAAAACTGTAAGTTAGGACAGGAAGATCAAATTAGTTTATAGCTTTGATTTTGTTCTTAGAGGTCAACGCTGTTTTCAGGATTAATTTGTCTTCTTAAGTATTCCTTACTATGTTGTATTCGCATTTGTTCATGTTTTATTGTTGATCCTTCATCAATTTCCAAATATTTATGCACTCCCTCTTGCTCAAGTCCTTTTATATCACATTATTGTCCCAAACTGATGTTTTCATGGTGCTGCAGTTTCCAGCTTTAAAGGTTGCTTTTGCACACTTATCAAGACCAAATGACATTTTTATATCATCTGAAAAAGTTTTGATAACCTGCAGCTGTGCTTTCAGTTCCTCATCTGATGAGATGTACAGTTTTAAATCATCAGCAAAGAGAACATGAGAAGTCTTTACACTTTGTTGTTTTCTAGGAGACAGATTATAGCCGTGGCCTAAGCTGTTAAGTAAATAACTTAATGGATTAATGGCGAGGCAGAGTAGCAACGGTGACAGAGAGTCACTCTGGGATATCCCCCTTTGAATTTTTATACCTGGGATTATAATCTGTCCTTTATCATGGCTTAATTACAAAGTGGTCTGCCACTGTTTCATGGTCACTGCAATGTAGTCAATCAGTATAGGATGTATCTTATACATTTTTAAGCACTCTTTTATCCATAAATGTGGTATAGTATCAAATGTTTTTTTATAGTCAATCTATCCCATACTTAAATTCCTCCCCTTTCTACAATTCTCCAGTATTACTTTATGTAACAACAAATGATCCTTTGTTCCATATGATTTTCTTTTATTGCCCTTTTATTCTACTGTCATACTTGAGTTTTCTTCAAAATGAGTATAAACTCGGTTGGCATCAATTCCTGTGTATAGTTTGTACATCGTCATAAGGCAAGTTATTGATCTATACTTTTTAGGGTAGCTCGCAGGTTCACTCTTAAGTAAGGGCATTGTTTTGCCTGCTATTAGCCAGGTCTGTGTCTGTTTGGGGTGTGCATATAAATAGTTCTTACTCATGGCTAAATCTTCGTGCAAAGATGTTAATACTTTTAACCAAAAGTTAGGTACTGCATCTAGGCCTGGAGTTTTCCAATTAGAGACTTTTCTAAACTTTGTTTCAATCTCTCTGGCTGTTTCTTTATCCAATTTCATATCCTGCACTTTTAAACTTCTTATTCTTCCTTTTACTTCTTCTGTCCATTTAGCATCTTTGTTATGTTCCACAGGATCTTCATGGATACTTCTCCAAAATGTATCTATTGCCACTTTTTTTGGTGGTCTTTCAATTCCTTTTACCTTGTTTTCCAGTTCTCTATAAAACCTTTTTGGATTATCAATAAATTGCTTATTTTGTACTTTTCCTTTATATTTATCTGTGTCTCTTCTAAGTTTTTCCTCCTGTGCTGAAATGTTTAGTTTATTTGCGATAGTGCATGATAGATCCTGGTCCGTTCTAATACTGCACATTGCTTTTATTACATCCTTCTTTCTTAGTAGTTTTGTTGATCTATTCCCTCTTCTATAGTCTTCTAACAGTGACACTTCTTGTCTTAATTGCTTTATAGTTTTCTCTCTTTGATACTGACATGATGGTATTCGATTTCTCCCCTTCCTTTCCCTCGCTATTCTGTGTTATTGTGGTAGAACTATAGCAGTTATTAATTTAGCACCACAGTAATATATCCTGTTTACTTCTGTTATATCACATGGATCTCTGTGGACAGTCCTAATTACTGTATTCATTTTTTTATCAGACTTCTGACTTTTTGGGTTTTATTGACCTTCTTCAGTCTATTTCTCTCATTGATCTTAATATATCTATCCATGTCTATTAAATCAAGCAACTCTTCTGTTAGCTCAGTTTCTTCCAAACTGAGAGCACATCCCTTGTTTTCAGTTTCCTGCAGGCATTCTACAGAAAGTTATATAGCATCTTCCTGTGGCACCTTCTCTTCAGTTTCATCCTGTGCCATCCGTTGCTCTGTAGTATGGGAACTCAGTAGCCTGTCACTTCTCAACATTGACTGCATCAGAGTTTCCACGTTTCCTGTTCCTTTCCTTGCTGTCTAGCTTCTAGTGACCATTTATACTGGTTTCCTGAGAAAGGCTCCGAAATATCTTGATATAGCACCTGCCAATTGCTTCTTGTTCCTCTAGTTTCCCCTTAATTTGGATATTGATTGCTCTATCCTGTTGCGATGCTTTCTGCTTTTGATTTTCTACACTGAATCCTTTACTTTGCAGGTACTCCAGAACCTCAGTTTCTATTTCTTAAATGTCTCCATTACTCATCTCCTTTTCTACTTTTCCTCTTTGTCTTCTTATTTTTTGTATTTTAAGGTTTTCCATGTCTGGATTCCTTTACCTGTATTTCTCTTCAAATATCTTTGGTGCTGCTGTTTTTGTATTGGTTAGTTTTGCTTTTTCCTTTGCATAAATATTACACCATATTAAATCTCTTTTTCTTTCTAATGTCCATATTTCTTCTTCAGAAGTCTCCTGATCTTCCTGTTTCTCCTTACTTTGGGGATTCACTGCATCATGCTGTGATATAACCTGTGTTAGACCTTCTACACCAAATCCTTCACTTCGCAGGCACTCGATAACTTCAACTTCTATTTTTTTTAATTTCTACTTTACTAATCTTCTTTTCTACTTTCCATCTTTGTGATATTATTTTTTTATTGTGAAATTTTCCATAGTCAGATGCTTTTGCCTGTATTTCTCTTTGAATATGTTTGAGGCTGCCTTCTTTATATTGATTAATTTGGCTTTCTCCTTTCCATAAATATTGCACCATATTAAATCTCTCTTTCTTTCCCATGTCCATATTTCTTTTTTATACTTTTCAACTATCTCTAGGCTTTGTTGATTGTATTTTTGCACTTTCTCAGATGCTCCTTTTTCCAAACAAATCAAAGTTTCTTGATCTATATACTGTTTTTCATAAATCTGTTGTATTAATGAATGCAGAGTTTCATTTGAAGCTTCTGATAGCTTTTCTTGCGTAAGTATTTTTCTTTCCTCTAATTTAAGTCTTAATTGTTTTGCATATCTTGTGTCTGGAAATTCTGGGCTTTTTGTATAATAGTAACAATACATAATTACTTTCTTATCCTCAATAGTCTACTCTATCGTCTTTATGGCTCTTCTTTGGCCTATCAGTTTTTGTGATTTTTGTGGACTGCTACTTCCTTCTACAACAGGGGGGGGGCATCCTCCCCCTGGGCCTGGCCTGGCCCCATTTAGGATTCTAGACTGTCATTTTTTCCCTTCAGTATGGCTTCCTTTGTGATACTTGGAGATATAAGGGAGTTGGAAACTTGTGGAATTAAGATAGCTGTTTCAGGGATAAAGTTTGCACTAAATTTGTCTACTAGTATATTTGGTATGCCTGCTGGATCTGAGTAGGTGATGGCACTTTTGGATTAGTTCAGAACACTGCTAGCAGTTATTATTTTAATTTTCTAATGGAACTAAAGAAGGATTTATAATTATCCTTGGCTAACAAAGCTAAGATTTGCCTTACTAGCCCAATAGTAGTTTTTAGTTCCTTACTGTTATTCTCAGTGCAGTCTTTAATGTGAGCAATTTTATATCTGTTGTATGTTAATACATTTTTTCTAGTTATAGAGTTTATTTAAGGATGATTTATTCTTAACCATATTTGGTTCTAGTAGGAAAGGTGTCTTCTAAGCACTTATCTATCTTGGCATAGAATATCTTTTCATAAATGGCAGCTTTGTTGATGTTATATCTGGTGATGATACAAGTGAATTGCAATAGCTCATTATAGATTTTGGGGGATGTTTGCCCATTTGAAATCCTTGAATTCATAATTATTGCAGGGGACTTGGAAATGTTGAAAGAGATAATTACATGTTTATGGCCAGACTTATTAGGAATGGAGAAAGAAGATGGGTGGTACATGCAGCGGCTGTATTATTTAGGACCAGGTTAAGAATATAATATCTTCTAGGTAGTTTGCTATCTGTTTCAGGGATTTTTCTGGGCATACCTTACTTTGGAGATATAGGTGCTCTTGTTTATTGTGGGTGTATTAAAAATCTCCTATTATAAAGGCATTTTTTGTAATAGGTAGTTCCTCAGGCACATTTAAGAATCTTACACAGTTGTCAGGAGACAAGGGTGGTGTCCTGTAACGGGTGTAGCAGGCTATAATTTGATAGTCTGTCTTGTTTAGGTAAGTTTACTTCAATTACTTGTTTCTGTGTCTCTGGGAATTTGTCTAGAGGTGATGTAGTCCTTTATAAATATGGAAACATGACCACAATCTTCATCAGACCTGAATACTTAGTAGTACAATATCCTGGTATAGAGGGAGTACTATCCTTACACTGAGACACATCTTGGTAACTACACAAATATGTATGTCTTCAAGTTGCAGGCACTTTGTTGTTTAAACTTCTGGCACAGTAAAGATCCACCTTGTTATGGTCTGATTTAAGTTTAGAAATGACTATATTGATATCTGATACAGTGAGATATCTGCTAGATGGACTATGCATAAAAAGGCACTGCTATGGGCAGTAATTGTTTTAGTCAGTATGAGGAAGCCATGAAACAAGAAGTGCAGGCCATCATTTGAAAAGGAAATTAGACCGTTATTCATCTTGTCCCATGGTGACATATACTGGACTCCCTACCAAGAATGGCAGCAATTGCTAATCTAATTGTTGAAGCCAATCATCTTTTCTTTGTACATAGGCATTATTCTGGGTGAAGGAAGGATTCCACTTAGGACCAATGTATTGCATGCACTGGGCACATGTATGGTGAGATGTTACATATCTGTCTGCCTACCCCTTAAGTTTGTGCTTGTCAAATCAGTCACATCTGTATGGATTACCACTAGGTCGTAATCATACTTGTATGATGAGATGGACTTTGGGGGCCTTGTGACATCATGGATCCTGACAACAGAAAGACAGCTAACTGTAACTGTCTTTGTCAAGTTTTATGAATTTAGAGTCAGAGTTCCTCACAATAAACACAATAGTTACTAACACAGTATTGTTCTTATTCATGGAATTTGAGGTATTACGTGGTTTGCAGGCTACTTCCTGGTGACCCTTCACATGCAAGTATGGTACTGAAAGGTGGTTATTTGCTAAAACATTATCATTTGGATCTTAGGAGGCTTTGACAGTTATCATTTTTGTAGCCTCAACATACATCAGTTTACTGTGGGATGCTTATAAAGCCATCTTATTGACTGAAAGAGATGTCCCCAGATTGCATAGGTATTTTTGCACCTGTCAAAGACTGAATTATATCTGTCAAGTACAAGTTCATAGTCTGTGTACTTATTGCAGTTCCTACACTGTCCAACACTGCCAAGTGCTTTAAGACTGTCATCAGAAATGATGCAAACAGGTTTACTTTCCATTTTTTTCTAGCTGAGTCTAAGATTTAAAATAGAATAAAAACTGCACCAAAAGCTCACACACCATAGATTTTATTTAAACAAAAAAGTAAGCGCTTTTGCAACTAACCAAGTCGCTTCATCAGGCAGCTAGTAAAATACTATAAACCATTTAAATAAATAAAAGACGTCAGGTGATCAGTCTAAGATTTAGTTTGGTCTAAGTGATCAAGACATACTATAACTTGTCTAAAGGTAGCATGTAGAAGGAGAGCTAAACTAAATGAAGGCACAACTAATTATGTGAAACTAAGAGCAGTTTAGCACAGACAGACACATAAATGGATAAACAGGGACAAATATGCACACACACACACACACACACACACACACACACACACACACGCACACACACACACACACACACACACACACACACACACACACACACACACTGTGCAATAACACAGCTAGTACAGCAACTGCTGTAATAATAAACAGTCTATGGTCAAATGGTAGCAATGCAGTAGCAATGAGAGGCAAAACATACAAGTATTATCAGCCCAGCTCAAACACACAACCTACAGCAATACAATAACAATGAAATGTTTGCCAATCATCTGATTGCAACCTCATACTTTTAGCAATGCAACCACTTCGAAAAGCTCATTGAGGATGTTAGCCTGTGGACAAACACCCTGTGAGGTTGCTGAATCCATTTAACAGTGATTAATGAAAAGCGCTGTGCAACTACTGTGCAGTATCACCTACAATGATGTTACATGGAATCCACTGTAATGCAAAAAAATAAATAAATAAAAGTGCAATATCTAAAACAAAAATCAGAAAATTAAAACAGCCACTCACAATGCACCTTACTACCAGGTAATTTGTTGTCTGGGAGTAGTCTTCATTTCTTTGCTCTAGTCAGTCTGTTAAAAAAAACCCTCAGTTTGCATGCTTAATCCTCAATGAAAGGTGATTACACATGATTAACACTAGTCAATAACATCTACCGCTTCTCACCCCATAAGCATCGTACTTATCTAAAAACTGTCCTCTCATACAGATGCTGTGCCTTGGAACTGGCTCAGCATGACAATCCAGTTAAGATGGCTGAATCAGTGACATAACTCTCAATCTTTTAACATTAAAATTCCGGGCAAAGACAACATGAATGGGAGAAGAAAATCCCAAAATAAAGAACAGATCTTAAACATTCCCCAGGATTCAATGAACTATGTGTAGGCTTTGCACAGAGCCTACACAGAGTTTACATGTTAGCATGATATTGCGTGAGGAGCGGTAGTACGCAATGCATAATAATTACACACTGCGCACCTGTCTAGGTTTCATGGCTGGCAACAGTGTTGCTGTTCAGGAAACCATGTAAGCAAATGTGGATATCAAGTCTGTGTAAAGCAGAGCACCTATGGTCTGTGGATTTGCAAGGAATGCCGCAACGATCACCAGGGCTTCACAAATAGCTGTCAATCTGTTAGTGTAACACATCTACACAAAGGCCAAGTTAATGAGGGGAAAATAACCAGAAATAGAGACATATCTGACATAGATGTCACATAGAAATGTGTTAGAATTTAACTCTCTTTCCCTCTTAGAGCAAGAAATATAGGCAAAGCCATTAATAATGGGGGACGGGGACAAAGGCCCAAACATAGGGACATATTCTTAATATTGCTCTTCCAAACTTAAAAAATTGATAGAATAATAGGTTGTACAGTAGCCTGCACTTTCTGAAGTGCATGAAGTTTGAAACTCAAATGTCTGTCATCAATTTCTGAATTTAGTCTGCAATGACTTACCAATGATTTGCCAGCAAACCAAAATGGTATGAGGAAAAGATGAAAAATATGAGACAAAAATTGGATATTCTGCACAAATCAGGACAGTTGAGAGGTATGAACTCAAATGTATGTAGTATTGACTCACATCAGTCCTGCGATCATCCCAGTGATATGGCAGAAAGCCACACATTTGATAAGTAACACATCTGGACATCCTGGGAATATCTGGACAGTAGAGAGGTATGAATGTGAAGCATATGGTCCAATCACAGTACAGGACATTGTACCTACAGTGCAGAGTATTGTGATATCACATTCTTGGCATTGTGTACCATACCTCTCAACTGTACAGATTTTCACAGAATGTTCAGATTTTTGCATAATGTTTTTGGTCCATTTTTTCATAAAATTGTAGTTTTCTAGTAAATTAGTGGCAAATCATTAAATACTGAAGTTAGAAAATAATGACAGACATTTGAGTTTTGGACTTCGTACCCTTCAGAAAATTCATGCTAATGCAAAACATGTTATTCTATCAATGTTTCCCCTGCCCTGGTGGGAGGACTGCATATACAAAAATATGATATAGCTGAAGACATCAGCAGTGTCTGTTGAGGATGAAATAATAGTGTCCCACATGCTGGTCTAAAATGCTCTTTGTAATGTCAAGCAACAGCCCACACACACACACACACACACACACACACACACACACACACACACACACACACACACACACACACACACACACACACACACACACAGTTGACTGCAGTGAGAATAGAACCCCTACCCATTTAAGTACACAGACTACATAACACAGTACTTTACTCAAGAACACAGTTCAAGTCCAACTTGGGCTGTCTCAGACATCACTTTAAGATTTAGCTGATGACATCAGCAGTGTCTGTTGAGGAGGAGATAACAGTGTCCCACATGCTGGAGTAAAATGCTCTTTGTGATGTCAAGCAACAGCTCACAAACACACAGTTGACTGCACTGAGAATACAACTCCTACCTATCTAAATACTCAGATTACAGAACAAAGTACTTTATGTGAGCACCACTGCATAAGTCTTATTTTTACAAAACTGTGGGTGAACTTACAGTAGACGACATCAGCAGGCCATGTGGGGGACAGGATGTTGGTTGGGTTGCATGAAATGGATATGTAGACATCTGCAAGAATCAAAATACTGTTAATCCTTGGTATTAGAGCAGTAACTATGTGGTACATACTTCTGTCTAGAGACGTTCATACGCATGCCCAGTTGACTGCAATGAGAACAGAAGCCCTACCTATCTAAGTACAGAGACTACAACACGCAGTACTTTACGCAAACACCATGGCACAAGTCTGACTTTTACAAGACTGCAGGTGAATTTATAGTAGATAACATCAGCATACCATGAGGGATACAAAATATTAGGAAGCCTGCATGGGCTTATAGCTTCATATGTTCATAGGAGACTACTAGCTTAATGGCCCTATGGTCTTTAGAAGTCTAGCTAGAGGGGTGTTATGTATATCATAATTAGCAGGGGTATTCATTGCCAAAGAGAACAATGAGCCATTGTATGCTTTATGGTTCAGTCTGTGAGATCAGCATCAATCATTTATTTGTGCAGCCCCTTCTGTAATTTGTTACCTTCATTGGAGGAACCCTATATTAGTGCATTCAGTTACCAGTCATATGCAAACTTGGTAAGCTACAGGCCATCTACTTTTGTCTGCACTTCAGGGATGTAGTTTACACAGCTGAGGGGTCAGCACAGACCTTTGTGGTATTCTAACAGTAAGTGGCTAGTGGTGGAGGTGCAGTCCCCAACTTTGAGAGTGTATGTTCTGTAAGTGAGCCAGTTGCCTATCCTTCTACTACTATATGGTTTAATTCCCACATAGGATATCTTCACTATGAGACATGAATGGGGAACAGTGGCAAAGGCCTTGGATAACTCAACATAGGCAGTATGTCCTGTTATCCCTCATCCAGGTCTTTGGGGTCAGTATCGAAGAAGTCCATAAGGTTCAGTAAGCAAGATCTATGCCTGACAAAGACAAAATGGGTCGGGTGAAGTGTGTTGAAGGTCACCTATGTCCCTGTGGATATGGTCTTTGCTGATTCCTTCCCTAACCTTACAAATAAGGCTTTTTAGGCATATTGGTCAATAGCTGTAGTTCTTCATGATGTCAAATTTATGTGCATTGCATAGAACACAACATTTGATACTACAATTTGTACAGCAGTTGATATATGTCTGGACAAAATGTTGAGATACCAGAATTACAGTTTTTTTTTTTTTTGGGGGGGGTGCCAACATATGAATGTATTGCAAATATGTGACATATTGTTAGATAGGACCCTCGGTTTGTAATATTTCCACATGTAATGTTATGTCATACACAGGGAATGGACAGTAAACAGCAGTAATTCAGCATAATATGTACATTTCCATAGTGCGACGAACAGCGGGTTTGTGCAACAGTTAGCAAAGTGCATACGCATTTGTGGCACATATTTGTGAGTAGCTAAGCAGTGCGCAAACATGACACATATTGCTAAAGTCTGATAGTATTGAAAACTCAAAAAATGGGTGCAAATGAATCAAATGAAGATTATAGTGCTTTTGTTGTATTTTAATGCATTCAGTACTTCGTAAGAAAAACAAAGATAAATGTATAAGCAGTGAAAACATTTTAAAATACACCCCAAATCGGATGATCTTAGTGATCAATCATAAACTACAATGCTACACAAGTTCCTAAAGTGATATTAACTAAAACCGCTTAAAACTTTTTATAGCTTAAATATAACATATCAACACTATAAACTTCTACTAATATAAACAGTAAATAAAAAATATGTATATATATATATATATATATATATATATATATATATATATATATATATATTCTGCCATGCCTTCAGTTGGTATAGTAACAGCTGCATTCAAATTGCTGGAACCTGTGTTCTGAGAGACTGCCTTATAGACTATCTGCAAATATACAGAGCTGAGTATATTTTTTGGTTATAGAGTTTGTTAATTGTTGCTTAGATCTCTGTTGAAACTGTTGTCTCGCTGTTCTGAGAGACTGATTGGCAAATATACAGAGCTGAGTATATTTTTTTGGTTTTAAAGTTTGTACTGTTAGTTGTTGCTTAGATCTCTGTTCTCACCCACCCTCCCTATTTTTGGTTTGTAGTTTAAATTTGGTAGCTTGTGCAGTTGCCCGCCCCACTGTAGATTTGATCTGGGACACTCCCCCAGTCCCATCTCTTTACCACATTCTACCTAATAAACTTCTGCACTTGCTTTTAGTCCTTTTTAATTTAATTGCATTTTTAAACTGTGTTTGGACTAATATTGCTGCATACTCAAGTGTGCTAGCTTGCGCTGCATGTGAATTGTTTTTACTGCTGTTTTTGCTACTTTTCTGTAAAAAAAAAAACTGTAAGCCTGTTTCCTACCTTTTCTGCAACTAGTGTTCCAGATACAGATATGCTGTATCCAGGACTGTATGTAAGCTTCTGAGCCCCCCAAGCCTTTCTGTGTTGGAGTGAAGCCTTCTAGCTTATCAGTGGGAGTGGTAAGCACTAGGTAACCTGTCTACCACATAAGAAGTGGTTCTGGCCCAGAAAATGTAGTTATTGGCTATTTGGGCAATCTTCCATCTCTCTCAACTTTCTGATTTGAAAGCCTGCATTTGCACTTGTTTCTGTCCTGTAACTCATCTAGTGCAGATACAGATTCTTAGTTTTAGCACTTGAATTTGCTTATTCATGCTCAGCACTTGTTCAGAACTTGTAAGCACTAAATAAGCTACTAATTACTATAGCACTCAATCTTCCTCATTACCTAGAGGAAAACAATTTTTGTACTTACTTTTATCACTTGCTTAGAGAAAAACAGCACTTGTACTCACTTTCCTCACTTATCTAGAGGAAAATAATTTTTATTCAGGCATGTCCAAGGGTCAGCTCCCAATGTTCTCTCCTGTCTATCTGATGAATCTGGGCATCTGGAGGCAATGTAGAAATTGCCTCATGTACACAGACAACTCTCTCCTCCTACCACCCAACACTACAACCTGTGAGAGATGCACTTATCTAGCCAAACTGGAGGTAAAGCTCTCTCCAACCAAGACTGAACTTGACAGTCATGAGGAGAAGGTAAACATTTGCACCACACTATACACTCATCACATAGTCTCACTAAATCTACACAACCAAAATCCACACATAGTAACACAAAAACATTTGCGGAGGCTCTCAATAATAATCTGTCTAAGCAACAGAGACCTCCAAAGCAGAAACGCAAACAACCTCCATCCCCCAACACAACCCAAATGACACATAGCCCACAGACTCAGTGTGCCACTCAACACAGCCAGTAAGGCAAAACAACGTACCCAACACACTAGTCATAGGTGACTCTATAGTCAGGCCCACTGATGTCCGACTCACCAGGCTAAACAAGGAGGAGGTTACTGTCAGCTGCCTGTTAGGTGCTAGAATCCACCACATAACCCACACACTCAGGTCACTCCACAACAAGTACAAATATGACTCTGTCATTGTCCATGTTGGTGTGAATGACCTGAGACATACCTCCCTGGACTACATGAAAAGAGACATGGAAGAGCTCTCCAATCATGTAGCCCAGGCAGGTATGACCCTAGCCCTGAGTAGCATTCTGCCATTGCCCTAAATGATACCGCAGTACAAGGACAAAATGATTGACTTCAACAATTGGCTAAGCTTCTGGTGTCATTCTAAGGGGATCCAGTATTTGTCTGTTTGGGATGACATTGTCGACAGACCACGATGCTTTGCCACAGATGGCCTACACCTGTCTCCCCTGGGATTCCGGATACTGGCGTAGGCTCTTGCTGCCCCATAGTGTTTTTTTTAACCAGGGTTAAAATAATAAATTCACCACCATAACATGAACAGGCAAGCAAAAACTGAGGGTAATGCTACTCAATGCTAGAAGTCTAAATCTCAAAATGCACTCACTCAAGGCACTCCTTAAAATGGAGAACATTGATATCTGTGCAATGACTGAGATCTGGTTCAAGGCTCCAGAAAGCACCCCTGCATTACCAGGCTATAACTCATACCACACTTTTCATCCATGTAACCTGGACAGAAACACCAAAGGTGGAGGTGTGTCCATATTCATTAAGGATATCCACAACTCCAGGCTAGTTGCTCAGCATAATGCATCCTAGGTTATCCAAGTGCAACTAACTCTGGGCAAAACTGCAATCCAAATTGTAGCTTACTACAGATCCCCCACCATGCCCCAGGATTCCCACTCCTCTTTTCTTGATGTACTGGAAAATATTAGGGTTCAACCAAACACCCTAATAATGGGTGACTTCAATTACCCCACCATTAACTGGGAAAACTACTCATGTACCAACTTCTTAGCTGAACGCTTTCTGGAATTCATAAACTCCAATGCCGTAGATCAACTTATCCCCACCCCCACCAGGGGCAACAATATCCTAGACCTAGTCATTACCAACTTGAGTGACCGGTGTTCCACACCTGAAGTCAATTTCTTGTTGGTCCGATCTGACCATAAGCTAATCACCCTAGATATCCACATCCCGCCCCCACACCTCATTAGGGAAACCACAGTAAAATATTTCTCCAAAGCCAACTTCATGCTTCTTAAAACAGAAGTGGTGAACTTCATGATACCCATGCAGATGGACAATACAGTTACAACTGCTGAATCCTACACAAATGCACTCTATAAGTGCTTACACGAGTGCATGGATCATGCTATCCCAAACAGAACCAAGACACTATCCTCCAAAAAAAGGAAGCCAATCTGGTGGCCCCCTGCCATAAACAAACTGTACAACAGAAGGAAGAATCTGTTGCAAAGGAGAGTAAAATCCCATGAGTGGAGGAGCTCCCTGGTCAGCCTCAGTAAGAAGCTGAGATCCCTTATAAGATCCTCCAAAGCTAGCTATGAAAACAAAATCACCACTAAATCCAAGGACAACCACAAAGCATTCTATAGCTATGTCAAGAATCTAGATGGCAACACCCAGATCTGTTCTGAGTTACAGCACAAAGGCACAAAAATTACAGAACCAACTGATATTGCCAACATTCTGGCAGATAGGTTCTGTGCTAACTTTACCCCCCCTCACCCCCTAAAGGGCCCATATCTATACAGGAAAAATGCAGAGTCCCTGTAATCACAACTACGCAGGTAAAAGCTGCACTCTCTAAAGCCAAAAACACAGCATCCATTGAACTGGACAACATCCCAGGCTGTGTTTTACACAAACTTCAGAACAAACTGGCTCCCTACTTAAGCACCATGTTCAATAATAGCTTTGCATCAGGCTTTGTGCCCACTGAATGGCACACAGCAACTGTTACCCCACACCACAAAGGGGGAGCCACCACTGATCCCAGGAACTATCGACCTATTAGCCTGATGAGCCTGGTCTGCAAGGTCATGGAATGTATCATCATGGAACTCATAAACAAAGACATTGGTAACCTCCAAATGCTGGATCCCACCCAGTTCGGGTTTGTGAAAGGCAGATCATGCCTTCTGAAGGTGATCGACTTCTTTGAGGCAGTCACCAAAGCTGTGGATGAGGATAAGCTGGTTCACACAGCCTATCTTGACCTCGCCAAGGCTTTCGACACCATCCCCCATTCTGGAATTATAGCTAAACTCACTAAACTAGGTATAAATCCCTATGTCACAAGATGGGTTGCCAACTGGCTCACTGACAGAACCCACACTGTAAAAGTTGCAGACTCCAAATCTGACCACAAAGCAGTGACAAGTGGAGTACCACAGGGTCCTGTCCTGGGACATCATCTGTTGGGTATCTACTTCTCTGAAGTACAAGCTAATGAAGTTCACAGATGACTGCACACTAGGAGCCATAATCAAGTCCCCAAATGATGTGGACATCCTAAAGAAGGGCCTCACTGAGACAGATGCCTGGTGTCAGAGCCATGGCCTCAAGCTCAATACTAAAACGTGCAGTGGGCATTCCCTTTGGTAAAACTCTGTGCCCATGAACTACCACATAGGCAGCAATCTACTTAACACTGAATGCGGTATAAGAGACCTTGGGACCCAGGTGGACAGTAGTCTCTCCTTTGATAGTCACATCGCCACAGTAGTCAGGAAGTCCGTCTATGTGGCACACCTCATCATAAAAGGGTTCTCATCCAGGAAAAAAGAGGTCATTGTTCCCCTCTACTCATAACTCATTAGACCCATTATAGAGTACAATGCCCCTTTTGGAATGTACCTCACAAGACATCTGCAGCAGCTGGAAAGGCCACAGAAGTACCTCACAAAGAGGATTACTGGCCTCAAAAAATGCTCTACACTGACCGGCTCAAAAAACTCTAACTTTACTCCATAGCATATTGCCTACTCCAAGGTGATCTCTGCCTAACATATAAAGCTATGTCAAACCCAGAGCTGTTGGACATGCTACACCTATAGAAATCCCAATCCCTCTGAGCTGCATGGTCTAGGGACCTAAACTTTGTCACCACAGTAACCAGGACATGCTGGAGGGATAGATTCCTGTCGCAGAGACTTCCTATACTCTGAAACAAGCTATCCATCTATGTCAAACAAAGTTCTTTATTAGTACTCTTCAAGAAAAATCTTGATGAGTGGATGGAAAATAGGAAATACACCCCGGGGATCACTTCGACAGTGGCACAGGAAAATAACTTTCTTGGGTGGAGTAAGATATGGAACCTTGCTGGCTAGGCTATATATGTATATATATATATATATATATATATATATATATATATATATATATATATATATATATGTGCACATGTATAAATCACCTTAAATTAGATCCTCTGTGCAAGAATAAAACACTTTAAATTAATGTGTTCATTAAGATGTGGTGGTCTGTCAGTTCCGAGCCTTATCTGACATTCAGCCTCATAGCATTCAAGCAGAACATTACAAATGCCCACAAAACCTTCCATACTTACTTGGTCCAACACAAAAAAACTTAATTTTATAAAATCATCACAAGACAAAGAGTGCTTGGCAAGTGAGTTGTTTATGTCTCTCTTTTTAATAGCCAACGTATGCTCGTATATATGTTTGGAAAGTTTCCTAACAGTCTTTCCTGTATAAAAACTGGTATATGATTGACAGCTGGCTATGTAAAGAACACAGTAAGATATGTAGTCATATCTGTTTCTAGCTGTAATATTTTTGTCCACACCTTCAGTGAGCACATTTGAACAGTTACTTATGTAACGAACATGGGATCAAAATGTTCAACACCGGAAGTATACCCCTCACTGGTGAGATCAGATCATAAACTAATCTCGCTGGAGGTCCTCATCCCGCCCCCACCTGAAACAAAAAAGACCACAGTGAAAAACTTCTCAAAAGCCGATTTCACACTTCTAAAAACTAGTGTGGTCTCCTTTAAGGCCCCTGAGCCAGTGGTAAACATTACTCAAACCGCTGAATCACTTACAAATGCCTTCTACCAGCACCTACAGGACTGCATGGATCAGGCAATCCCAAACAAAACTAAGACTCTCTGTACCAAAGGCAAGCGTCCAGTCTGGTGGACCCCAGCCATAAACAAGCTCTACAACAAAAGGAGGAAGCTACTACAAGATAGAGCAAAATCCTTGAAAGGTAAGACACCTTTGATCATTATAAGTAAAAACTAAGAGCTCTCATAAAATCATCCAAGGCAAATTTTGAGAGAAAAATCGCCAAGGACTCTAAAGACAATCATAAGGCCTTCTTTAGCTATGTTAGAAACCTAGGAGGAAACTCCCAGATATGCTCAGAATTAGTTCAAAATGATGTGAAAATTACTGAACCTACACACATTGCTAACATACTGGCTGACAGGTTCAGTGCAAACTTCTCCCCCCCAAAAGGAGAGATATCTATTCCAGAGGATTGTAGCTCCCCAAACATCTCCAACGCCCAGGTGAGAACTGCCCTCACTAAGGCAAAAAACACAGCATCCATGGGACCGGATGGTGTCCCCGGCTGTGTGCTTCATGAACTCAACGAGGAATTAAACCCACAGTTAGGACAGCTGTTTAATCTTAGCCTCACCTAAGGATACGTACCCAAGGAGTGGCGCACGGCAACTGTGGTCCCACTTCATAAGGGCGGTGCCTCCACAGACCCTGGAAATTACTGCCCCATTAGCTTGACAAGCCTTATCTGCAAAGCCATGGAGAGGATCATAATGGAACTCATAAATAAAGACATAGGGAACTTGCAGACTGTGGATCCAACCCAGTTTGGCTTTGTCAAAGGCAGATCCTGCCTCTTAAACTTGGTTGACTTTTTCGAGACAGTCACCAAGGCCATTGATGAGGAAGGCAGTCCATACAGCCTACCTCGACCTGGCAAAGGCCTTGACACAATACCCCACTCAGGTATCATCGAAAAACTCATCAGCTTGAATGTAAACCCATACATCACAAGATGGGTTGCAAACTGGCTAGCGACAGAACCCACAGGGTCAGAGTTGCTGGAGCCATGTCAGACTCAAAGCCTGTCACAAGTGGTGTCCCACAGGGCTCAGTCCTGGGTCCACTCTTGTTCGGCATCTACTTTTCTGAAGTACAAGCAAACACAGGAGGGTTATGGCTGACAAAGTTTGCAGATGACTGCAAACTGGGCCATAGTCGAAAATACATCTGACACAGATATCCTCCAGAAGGGCCTCACAGAAACAGATAACTGGTGCCAGAGCCATGGCCTGAAGTTAAACGCCAAAAAATGCATAGTCATACCCTTCGGGAAAAACAAGGTTACCCCTAGCTACCATATAGGTGACAATCCACTGAGCACAGAAAAGTCATCAGGGATCTGGGGACCCAAGTTGACAGTAGTCTTTCGTTTGACACTCATGTTGCTAAAGTAGTTAGGAAAACCTTCTATATCACCCACCTGATCATGAAGGGATTCACATCTAGATCAAGGGAGGTCATCGTCCCCCTGTACTCATCACTCATTAGACCTATGATTGAGTACAATGCCCCATTCGGAATGTATCTGACCAGACACCTGATGCAGCTTGAAAGGCCCCAAAAGTTCCTCACCAAAAGGATAAAGGGTCTCAAAAATATGTCTTATGCTGCCCGACTGAAAGAACTCCAGCTTTATTCAGTCTCATACCGCTTGCTCAGAGGTGACCTGTGCCTGACATATAAGGCCATGTCAAACCCAGATTTGATGAATATGCTTCACCTCAAAAATCTAGATCCCTCAGAACCACAAGGGCGGAGACTTAAACCTTGACACGGTTATAAATAGAACGTGCTGGAGGGACAGATTCATCACCCAGAGACTCCCTATGCTGTGGAACAAAATCCCGGTACATGTGAGGCAGAGCACCTCGCTGGCCTTGTTCAAGAGGAATCTTGACCAATGGATGGGAGATCGCAGATATACCCCAGGGATTACTTCAGTGTCACTGCTTGACAGAGGCACAGAAAAATGATAGGCATAGTTTTTATTCAAACTAAAGGGGTGGCGAAAGCCACATAACTATGGGCTAGGCTTATAAATGCCCTTGGGCAGATAGCCTAGTATGAACCTATGAACCTATGAACCTATGTATCTGTAATGCCTGCACTTTCCGCATTTAAAAGTGCCGAGTGTACCTGTTGCAATCGATGCAGAATTTTTATCCCTCTCCATCAAATCTTTAATGTTGAAATATTTTTCATAAATAAGACGTAGTTTACTACCAAAGGTAGTAACCATGTCATCATGGTTCCCTTGGATAATTTCCCAGTTGTTTAATATAATGTCTCTAATAATTCCCACGTCAGTAGAAATTGGAAGACGGAATGCCAAAACTGTTTTGCCAATCAAAAGCAGCGTTTACAGATATATTAATACACAGTGAATCTCATTTCTCATTAGTACATCTGAGTATAAGTTTGGCTTTCCCACCTCTCAGCACAACCACCTCTTGGATTATGTTGTAAAATAGCATCAAAGAATAACCTTTATTTAAAAACATAACTTTGAGGTTTTCAGCTTCAGACAAAAAGACTGTCAATGGTTGTCACCTGTCGAGCAGTATGTACTGACCTTTGATCATTGATTTTTTCATGTGGAAATAATGTAAGTTGGTGTTGTGCAAATAATTGTTGATAAAAGTCTCTTTTCTGAATATTTCACTGTCTAACAAACACTTTCTGCATTTAAAAGTGCCGAGTATACCTGTTGCAATACCTGTTTACCCCTCTCCATCAAATCTTTAATGTTAAAAGATTTTTGATAAATAAAACTTGGTTTACTACCAAGGGTAGTAACCATCTCAGATCTAAGCAACAACAATAATATTCATGTCATGAAAGCAGACAAGAGTGGTACTGAAGAGCTTATGGATACTACAGCATATGAACTGTCCATTCACAACTTGTTGTCTGATGATTCATATTATAAGGATGTCTCAGAAGAGATGGTTAGAAAGCAGTTTAGTGCAACAGACATCATTTTATTTGACCTTCTCTGTCAGAATGAGATAAATTATGAGACATACCCCCGGATTCTGCAAGCTCTGCATGGCATGCAGGACTAGTACAGGAGCTCCAGCAGGCAATATGTCTGCTGTGCGATCCAGAAATAACCTGTAGGGACGTGCATGAGCGCTCCTGCACTAATCCTGCATGGACTCAGCACCTGTATGCAGATTACCCCATTTGCAGGAGAAATCCATGCAAATGAGGTGAATTTGTGATCCAGAAAGCTGGAAACTGGCCGTGCAGGACTAGTGTAATCTGTAGAAATGTACTCCACCAGTAACGGAGTACATTTCTGCAAATTACAAAATGGAGCCATGACAGCTCCAAATAAAGGATGGATATCATGTAGAAAGCATTCCGATGGCAAACTACAAGGCCATTGGCATGGAAAACATTTGTAAAAATAAAAAATCAACTTTAACTTTTTTTAGCCTATCTCGGCTGTTTAAGCTTAGGGCAGCAGTGCGCAAACTGGATAGTGCGGAAAATAAGAAGAAAACATAAAACAAGCATTCTAACCAAAATCACTATTTTTCCATTATACTCAATGGCAGGCAGAAGACAACATGGCTAGTGAATAGTGGTTGCTAAGGGGGGAGGCTCAGTGTGGGACATGTAACTATGCATTAGCAGGCAATCCTATGCAAACGAGGGGAATGATACTGAATCCCAGATTTCCCCTGCATGCTAGTCAGCATGCAACAGTGTAAGAGCAGGAATAGCTTGGTGCAAGCCTAGGAGTTATCTGACATCATAGGGGGATGTGTCAGGCATACTGTAAGCAGATAGGAGCCCTGTGGCTCGGGTTTGCTCTTAGCTTAGCAGAGCTAAGCAGGGGGGAGTTGCGTCTAAGGCTGCCTAGCAGTCTTTGCATTGCCTAAGCAGGTATGCGTGCTGCACACCATGTTTTAAAGAAAAAAAAAAGTAAACCAGGAAATAGCAGCTCTGTGCACATTTGAGCACTGATTTTGTGAGGCGCACCCCCAGGCTTAAACAGGAAGGCAATGGGAAGGGAAAACAGCAGTAAGAAGGTAATCTAGGAGAACTAGCATAGCTGGCAAGTGAAATGTATCAGAATCAGCCAATTACACAGGCAGCAGACCAGCCCAGCCCAGAACACTACTATAAACTATGCAAACACCTTTTCCTCTGGTTTTTCCCATACTCTACACCACCGGTGTATACAAGCAGGGAAATTTTAACAAACAAAACAACAATATGATAGGGGCTGCAATAGCTATCATACAACATGTTGAAGAGGCTAAGGGTGGTGAGGATGTGAATGCTATCGATCAACCCACAGTGAGGAGACAGAGAAGAGTGTACAGACCCATGGTAACCTACCAGGGGCTACATGAGCTGGAGATAGTGGAGTGCTATAGGGTGGACAGGGACCTCTTACAGCAAATTGTTGAGCCGTGCCGGCCGCGCCTGACCCACAGAACTAACAGAAGGCAACCCATCCCAGTGGATACCAAGGTATGTGTAGGCCTAAGAATACTAGCTACAGGTACCTTCCAAAGGTCAACTGAGGATCTGATGGGAATCTCACAAGCATCAACATCCTGGCTACTCCACCAGTTCCTGGATGCCACATTAGCACGTGTCTGTGAGCACATATATTTCCCCAACACCCATGAGGCGTTGGCCAGCAATATGCAACTGTTCCACCAAATAGCAGAATACCCTGAGGTAGTGGGTGTTATAGACTGCATGCACATATGCATCAAAGCACCACCTGGTGATTGAGGTAGGGTCTACTTCAACCGCAAGGGCTTCCCCTCCATCAACTGCAAGGTCATGTGAGATGCCCAGGGCATAATAATGAATGTGTGTGCTTGCTGCCCTGGAAGCCATCACGATCCCATATCTGGCATCTGACACAGTTGTACCAGAGATTTGCCAATGGGGACATCCCTTACGGTCACCTAGTGGGGGATGCTGGTTATACACTGGAGCCGTGGCTGATGACACCCATTAGAAATGCACACACACCCAAACAAGAACTCCATAATGAGGTACATGCACAGATTAGAATTAGAATAGAGCATGTGTTTGGGATGCTCAAGTCATGGTTCCAGTGCCTGGACACATCCGGTGGAGTCTTGCAGTACTCACCAGCTACATGTGGAGTTGCTGGCTACTGAGACTTGTCTGCATATATCAACTGGACACAAGCTGATTTACGTATACTTTTCTCTGCACTTATTTAAGATTTGATTCAGTAAATATTGTGTGTCTCTGTCTATTTGCAGTTGCCTGAAGTGTGAAAACGTGTAGCCATCTAGGCTCATTGAAAGTTGTTTGACTGCTTTGAAAATTCCTGTGTTAGTGTTAGCCTGGGGGTTCCGCTGCTTGCTTTAAAATCTGTGTTGGTTACATTTGTAGTAATCCTTTCTAATCGGAGTTGCTGGCTACTGAGACTTGTCTGCATATATCAACTGGACACAAGCTAAGTATACTTTTCTTTGCACTTATTTAAGAAAGATTTGATTCAGTAAATATTGTGTGTCTGTGTTTATCTGCAGTTAGTTCCCCACTCCCCCTCCCTGTTTCCTGTTGTGGTGTTAATCTTGGTGGCTTTGGAATTGCCCGCCCCTGCTGTAAATCTGTTTTTGGAAACTACTCCTGGACCCATCTCATTTGCTCACTCAACTGAGCACAGTGAGGCCATATTTTGATTTCAGATACTCCTACCAGTCCCATCTCCCCTATAGTATCTTAATCTGCTCTGTTTCCTCCGTCTCCACAAAAAAAAAAAAAAAATTGCACTTCATCTGCTTTACTGTATTTGTGTTTCTTCCTGCTTTATTACCTTATTTTGCGTTTGCCTCTTCTTAAAAGTACTCAGTTGAATTTATTCTGCTGCCTTTATTATTGCTTGTTAGTAGCCTGATTAAATTGTAACTGTTATTCTAATGTTTTTGGTTTAAGCACTTGGGCTTCAAACCAGTTGTTTTACATTACGAAGGTTTGTGGTCTGCACTGTTGTGGCAGGACAGGTAGTGTACATCCATCTAAGTTGGGAACTGCTGATTGAAGGCTCAGTGTCTGTTATTCTAAAAGTGTATTAGTTCTGGGTTAAGCACATGGGCTTCAGGCCAATTATTCTACATTAAGAAGGTTTGTGGTCTGCACAATAGTGGGAGGAGAGGCTAGATTCTGCCCTTCTTAGCTGGGAATTTCTGGTTAAAGGCTTATTGAGCATGCTTACTTGAACTGTTTCTTTCTGAAATCGGTACGGCTTGTTTGCTGTAGCATAGACTAGATTCAGGCCTGCTGGATCTAGCTTTGTTTGCATAACTTGTGCAATGATCCAGGTCGTCTTTTTTGGAGAAGGTTTCTCTGTACCCTAGTGGCAGGAGTGTGCAGTTAGAACTTGTCTGATTGAAGACTGCTGGAACAGGGCTCAGTTCTGTGCTTTTTAACTAGTTAATTGGGTAAAGTGTTGTTTTGATTGTATCTACTCTATTTTCTGGGGGGGGATATATATATATATATATATATATATATATATATATATATATATATATATATATATATATATATATATATATATATATATACCTTTCTGAACTAGTATAGTCCAGTTTTCAGGTCACTGCTGAGTCCAGGGCTGTGTTACAAGTTTCTGTGTTGCCCATACCTTACTTGGATAAAAGGAAGTTTCTCTGTTCACCTGTGAGAGAGGGGAGCTTTGAGCAGCCTATCTGTCCCTGAAGGAGTGGTTTCAGCCCAGAAGTTAGTAGTTTATTGGTCATTTTGGGCTATTTTTGAATGTATCTGCTCTATTTTCTGAAAAAAAAAATATATATACATATATAGATATATATATATATATATATACTTGTTTCCTGCCTTTCTGAACTAGTGTAGTCCAGTTTTCAGGTTATTGCTGAATCCAGGGCTGTGTTACAAGTTTCTGTGTTGCCCATGCCTTACTTGGATAGAAGGAAGTTTCTCTGTTCACCTGTGAGAGAGGGGAGCTTTGAGCAGCCTATCTGTCCCTGGAGGAATGGTTTCAGCCCAGAAGTTAGTAGTTTATTGGCCATTTTGGGGTAATTTTGATTGTATCTGCCCTATTTTCTGAAAAAAAAAAAAAAAAAATATATATATATATATATATATATATATATATATATATATATATATATATATATATACTTGTTTCCCACCTTTCTGAACTAGTACAGTCCAATTTTCAGGTTATTGCTTAATCCAGGGCTGTGTTACTAGTTTCTGTGTTGCCCATACCTTACTTGGATAGAAGGAAGTTTCTCTGTTCACCTGTGAGAGAGGGGAGTTTTTAGCAGCCTTTCTGTCCCTGGAGGAGTCATTTTAGCCCAGAAGTTAGTAGTTTATTGGCCATTTTGGGCTAATTTCTATCTCTTTCACTTCCCTGCTCTAAAAATGCATTTGCGTAGTTTTGCATGCCAGGCATCACCGGTTAGCTAGAGTTAAACTAATATTAGCTCCACGAAGTCTACTCTTCAATTTTTCCGTTGGAACTAGACAAACCTTCAACTTTAGCACTCAAACCATTCATTTCACAGTCAAGCACTTGCTTAAAACTCATGGCAAGCACTAATTAACCCTAGCACTAGACCCCCCTATACTGTCCAGGAGGAGAAGGCTCTTTATTCGTCCCCACCAGCCAATCAGAAAAAAACAGCTTACTCTACCTATTCAGGCATGTCCAAATGGCAGTTTCTGGTGTAATCTTTAGTCCAACTGGTGAATCTGGGCATTTTGAGGCAATGTTACAACTGCTTCATGTACATAGACAACCCTCTCCTCCTACCACCAAATAGTAATATATGTGAGAGATGCAATTATACAGCCAAACCGGAGGTGAAGCTCTTTCAACCCAAGGCTGAAACTGACAGTCAAGAGGAGAAGGGTAATACTTGCAACATACCACCACTCTCACATAGACCAAATAAACCAACACCGGCAAATAACACACAGGAATACATGAAAACATACTCGGAGGCTCTAAATAAAAATCTGCAAAAGCAACAGAGACCTCCAAAGCAGACATCCAAGCAACCTCCACACCCCATCACCAATCATGAAACACATAATTCACATAATCAGTGTGCCATGCAATCACAGCCCTTAAGGCAAAATAACATACCCAACACACTAGTAATAGGCGACTCTATAGTTAGACACACTGATATTCCACTAACTAGGCTGGACAAGGAGAAAGTTACAGTTAGCTGCCTATCGAGAGCCAGGATCTGCCACATAACACAAGCCCTCAGGTCACTCCAGAACAAGTACAAATATGACTCTGTCATTGTCCATATTGGTGTGAATGACCTGAGATGTACCTCCCTGGACTACATGAAAAGAGACATGGAAGAGCTCTCTGATCATGTAGCCCAGGCTGGTATGAGTAGCATCCTGCCCTCACCAAGAATGATGCCACAGTATACAGAAAAAAATGATCAACTTTAACAATTGGCTAAGTTTCTGTTGTTATTCAAAGGGGATCCAGTATCTGTCTGCCTGGGATGACATGCTCAACAGACCATGTTGCCTCACAAGAGATGGCTTGCACCTGTCATCCTTAATCTTTTGAATACTGGCCAAGGCTCTTGCTGCCCCCATTGTGCCTTTTTTAGGCAAAGCTCAAAAGATAAACTCACCACCATAAATAGCACCAAGTAACCAAAAACTGAGGGTAATGCTACTCAACGCCAGAAGTCTTAACCTCAAAATGCACACACTTGAGGCACTCCTCAGTATTGAGAACATCAACATCTGTGCAGTAACAGAAACCTGGTTTAAGGCTCCTTAGAGCACACCAGCACTACTAGGCTATAACCCATTACCATACCTTTCGGCCACAAAACCAGGACCGAAACACAAAAGGAGGGGGTGTATCCATATTCATCAAGGATACCCACACCTCCAGGTTAGTGGCACAGCACAATGCATCAGAGATCATCCATGTGCAACTAACAATGGGCAAAACTGCAATCCAAATTGTAGCTTGCTACAGATCACCCACCATGACCCAGGACCCCCATTCCACATTTCTGGAGACACTGGGAAATATGAAGGTCCTACCAAACACCCTATTACTGGGTGATTCCAATTACCCAAACATAAACCGGGAGAACTACTCAAGTACTAACTCCCTTGCCCAACACTTCCTATAATTTATAAACTCGAATGCCCTAGATCAACTAGTCAACACCCCCACCAGAGGGAACAACATATTGGACCTGGTCATCAACAACATGGTCGACTGGTGTTCCACACCAGAGGTCAACCCCTCACTGGTTAGATCAGACCATAGACTAATCACTCTGGATATCCAGATTCTGACCCCACCCCCAATCAAGGAAACCACTGTGAAAACCTTTTCAAAAGCAAACTTCACATTACTTAAGACCGAGGTGGAAAAGTTCACAGCCCCCATGTTAAAGAACAATGTTGTCCAAGCTGCTGTAACCTTTACAAAGCCACTCTATGAGCATCTGCAGGAATGCATGGATTGTGCTATCCAAAGTAAAACCAAGAATCACTCCTCCAAGAAAAGGAAACCAGTCTGATGGACCCCTGCCATAAACAAGCTATACAATACAAGGTTGAAACTAGTACAGAAAAGAGTAAAATCCCAAGAAGAAAAGACATCCCTAATCAGTATCAGCAAGAAACTAGGATCCCTCATTAAATCCTCCAAGGCTAGTTTCGAAAGAAAAATTGCCAATGACTCCAAGATAAACACAAAGCATTCTTTAGCTATGTCAAGAACTCTCAGATCTGCTCTGAGTTAGTGCAGAATGGCACAAAATACACTGAACCAACTCATATTGCCAACATTCTGGCAGACAGGTTTAGTGCAAACTTCACCCCCCCACCCCCTAAAGGGCCTATAACCATACCAGAAGAATGTAGGGCCCCGTCAATCACTGACACACAGGTTAAAACAGCCCTATCCAAAGCCAAAAACACAGCTTCAATGGGACTGGACGGTGTCCCAGGCTGTGTCTTACAAGAGATCCAAAATGAACTAACTCCTCACCTAAACACACTGTTCAAACTCAGCCTCTCTACAGGCTAATTACTCACAGAATGGCACACAGCAACAGTTATCCTGCTCCACAAAGGTGGAGTCAAAACGGACCCCAGGAACTATCACCCTATATGCCTGACTAGCCTGGTCTGCAAGGCTATGGAGCGCATCATCATGGAACTCATTAACAGAGACATTGGGAACCTTCAAACCTTGGACCCTACCCAGTTTGGCTTTGTTAAGGGCAGATCATGCCTCCTAAACCTGGTGGACTTCTTTGAGACATTTACCAAGGCATTAGACAAGGGAAAGGAGGTCCACACAGCCTACCTAGGCCTCGCAAAGGCTTTTGACACCATTCCCCATTCTAGTATTATAGACAAGCTCACCAGCTTGAATATAAACCCCTACATCATGAGATGGGTTGCCAACTGGCTCATGGATAGAACCCACATGGTGAGAGTTGCAGGCTCTATGTCCGACTCTAAACCGGTTACAAATGGCGTCCCCCAGGGCTCAGTCCTAGGACCCCTCCTGTTTGGTGTATACTTCTCAGAGGTACAGGCAAGCATAGGAGGACTATGGCTGACCAAGTTCGCAGACGACTGCAAACTAGGGGCCATAATTGATTCCCTGGCTGATACAGACATCCTCCAGAAGGGTCTCACTGAGACGGATACCTGGTGTCAAAATCATGGCCTCAAACTAAATGCCAAAAAGTGCATAGTCATCCCCTTTGGAAGAAACAAAGTACCCATGAGCTACCACATAGGTGGTAGTACCCTAAATAAAGAAAATGTAATAAGGGATCTGGAGACCCAAGTAGATAGCAATCTCTCCTTTGATAATCATATTGCCAAGGTGGTTAGAAAATCTTTCTATGTGGCCCACCTAATCACAAAAGGGTTCACACCTAGAACAAAAGAGGTTATTGTGCCTCTCTACTTATCACTCATTAGACCCATCATAGAATACAATGCCCCATTTGGGATGTACCTTACAAGACTCCTGCAACAGCTGGAAAGACCACAAAAGTACCTCGCCAAGAAGATTATTGGCCTCAAACAGATGCCCTATGCAGCCTGACTCAAAAAACTCCAGCTGTACTCAGTTGCATACCGCTTACTCAGAGGTGATCTCTGGCTGACATACAAGGCCATGTCCAACCCAGAATTGATGGACATCCTCCACCTAAAAAAAAAAAAACGAAAAAACAAATCCCAGAGAGCCACACGCTCTAGAGATATAAACCTCACCACAATGATAAATAGGACATGGTGGAGGGATAGATTCCTGTCCCAGAGACTCCCCATGCTTTGGAACAGGATTCCAATATATATATCAGTCAGAGCCCCTCACTAACACTCTTCAAGAGAAACCTTGATTGGTGGATGGGAAACAGAAAATTTACCCCGGGGATCACTGCAGTGGCTCTGCTGGACAGTGGCACAGGGAACTAATGGCTCTGCTGGACAGGGACACAGGGAACTAATCTAAGGGGGTGGCAAAAGCCAACACATTCTGGCTAGGCTTATAAATGCCCTTGGGCAGATAGCCTAGTACTTACCAATGAACTTAACCTATGAACCTATGTGCCATGCTACGCAATATGATCCTGCTGAAAACAGCGGCAGCAGGAACAGCACGGGGTAGGGCCACACAGCCCCCCACCATTGCCAAGGCCTGCACAGGCACAGAGTGACTCAGAGGAGGAACAACCTGAGCCTGCCCCAGTAGGCAGAAGGAGGCGTGCCCAGTATGCCCTGACCTTGGCAAACAGACAATGCATAGCACATACACCGACACAGGAGGGACCCAGGGAATGGCACCTCTCTCTGACTTGCAAATATAGTAAAAGGGATGCCAAACATGACACTACCTATGCCCAACCATGTGTAGGGAGTGTACTATCTGCATCCAACATAGGCAGCCCTGCAGCACCACCCGCAATACTGGCGCACTCACAAGGTAAGTCACTCAACTTACCAATTGCCTAATGGAGTAGAATGTTTTGTTACCTGTATCTATGGTATGGATGTGAGCATGCAAGGGAATTGGGTGACTGAATGGTATACCAGCAGATAGTAGACACCTATAGTGGCACCATGAGATCTGTAATAAATACTGGTGTTGCCATTCTAGCCAGTATTACATAGGGTGACAAAACCCACTGCAGGAAATGTGCTGGGCCACATGTGTGTCCATATAACTCACACATGCCAGTCAGGGAGGTTCACCTACCCAACAACAGTCACAGCCAGCAAGACAGGTGTAGACAAACACAAACAAAGGCTGTGCTATGGCCTCTGAATGATGCCTATGGGTAACCTCCCCCCAGGCCTACACAGCCAGACTATATCAGGTCAGGCAGTGGGATGTTAGTTCTGAAGGGTAGGAAGTCAGAAACTAATATGTAGGTCAGTCAAACCTAAGACCTGTAGTACACTGATATGCCTCTATTCAGCATGATAGGTTAGAATACAGAATGAAATGGAGTACCTGACATACCAGTACAGTCATAGCAAATGTGTACAAGTGTTAGGTGTCCCCCCCATCCTATGTAGACATGTAGAAACAGTCAGGTGTGCCCCCCAATCCTGTGTAGAAATGTAGAAACAATCAGGTGTGTCCCCCATTCCTGTGTAGAAATGTAGAAATAGTCAGGTGTGCCCCCCAATTCTGTGTATAAATGTAGAAACAGTCAGGTGTGCCCCCCCCATCCTATGTATAAATGTAGTAGCGGTCAGATGTGCCCCCTCAATCCTGTGTAGAAATGTAGAAACAGTCAGGTGTGCCCCCCCCCATCCTGTGTAGAAATGTAGAAATAGTCAGGTGTCCTCCCCCAATTCTGTGTAGAAATGTAGAAACAGTCAGGTGTGACCCCCCCCAATCCTATGTAGAAATGTAGTAACAGTCAGATATGCCCTCCCACTCTTATGTAGACATGTAGAAACAGTCAAGTGTGCCCGTTCCCCCAATCCAGTGTAGAAATGTAGTAACAGTCAGGTGTGCCCCCTCCCAACCTCTGTGTAGAAATGTAGAAACAGACAGGTGTGCCCCCCAATCCTGTGTAGAAATGTAGAAACAGTCAGGTGTCCTTCCCCAATTCTGTGTAGAAATGTAGAAGCAGTCAGGTGTGCTCCCCCAACCCTACTTAGAAATGTAGTAACAGTCAGGTGTGCCCCCCAAACCTATTTAGAAATGTAGTAATGGTCTGGTGTGCCCCCCACTCTGATGTACACATGTCGTAACAGTCAGGTGTGCCCCCCACAACCCTATGTAGAAATGTAGTAACATGTATGTGTAGGTATAATACCACTGGAGCACAGATGCCCAGAGGTGGCCAAGGTAGCAGGATAGATTGTAGAATTTGCACAATATGCAGGTATGTGTGTTTTAGGTTGGTGTGTGTTTCATATTGTGTGAGAGTGGTCTGTATGTATGCATGTTGAGGTAAGACCTGGTGGCCATTGCCCACTACTGCTGATGACAGGGCCAGTTCCTCTCAACTGCAATGCCAAAGTCAATTCCCACCAGTATAACACATGCTAGCAATAAGCCATTGTAAATGTATGGTGGTAATATGCCTCACCATCTGAAAGGTTGACATAGCATGGCTGTTGGGCTAGATATACAAGCAATACACAGGGGAAAGTACCCCAGACATACAGTATATATTGTGTAACTGTGAAATGGACACACCCTTGGAATTGTACATACAAGTATACATCACATTATCTGGTCCTGTAGTAGGGGATACTGGTGTTGTCTGCCCAAACACTTGCAGATCACAAAGGAGGTAGGACTGATGTATTGGGAAACAGCTGATGTACCTGCAAATGCCAGCATAACTGGAATGCCCCATGCATACCTGTGTATCAGATGTAAGTAGTGTCTATAGCACACATGTAGCCAGCTCACCCAAACACCACCTACAGGTACCTCTCTGGTCGTATCCCTGCTGTGAGGAATGGGTACAATAATATATGGCAATAGTGAAAGAATGCAGCATGCAGTGCAGGAGTTTCCCTAGCCATAGGTAGCACCCTGCCAGCATCCACACCACCTGAAAAAGACTGATAGAAGGTGTTGGCATGAACACCTAGCAAACCTACCCTGTCAACCCAGGGGAATATACTGTATGGCGGTCTGAGACTGTAGAACTGACAGAATACAATGGCCTGCCACATCTGGCCTGCATCAACACCAAATTGCCTACAGGCCTCTGTCAAAGGCCTGTGTCTCACATGTACTGGCAATGCATGTTATGTCATGGACACCAAAATAACAACATAACGCACTCCACATAAGCCATATGCAAGGCCATGTGGACAAACCACAGTAACATGTCCACCATACCCCACTGCATGAACTGTGGACCAACACCAAAACACAGCTGTGATGGGGTGGTAACCTTAGGGAAAGTATCAGAGAATGTATGCGTAATGTATGGAAGAGGATAGAATAATAGAGGGGGGGTTGGAAGCATGGGCAGCATGGAATGTGCAATGTCCAACACAAAGCTGTTTGCACACACTATCCCTGACTGCAAACACATAAATGGGTGGTTACATACCTGCCCGTACACCACAATAGGGGTAATGTCCTGACTCATGGTTCCTGCCTCTGGGTAACCTGTGTGAATTTGTACAGCTGTGAGGTATTTCCACAGCAAGATAAGGCCATACTGTTATGTTGATGGATGTACAAGTATGGGAATCCTCTGCCAGCACTGTACCAAGGTGCTGAAATGAATACACTGACCCAACAACAAGTGTTTGCAGCTCCCCCTCCAGAATGGCATAACATACCATGAATATGTAGGCATCTGCCCACAATACCGGACACAGCTGCAGTCACCCTTGTCCCCCAAAACATCACTGAGAGCAAAAATGTCCACCTGACAGTACATGAGGACAGAAAACATCACAGTGTATAACAGTACACACGTTTGAATATCTCTGCTAACAGCAGTACCATGTAGCTGAAGCAGCACAGACACAATCACCTACAGTACACACTACCCCCTGCACAGTTTGTCCCCATAGTGCCAAATTATTGATGGATACCCTGCAGAGACAGGTTGCTACCTGTAGGTTTACAACACAAAGGTCTGTACTGGAGTAAAAACTACCTGGAATCGATCCACACATTCAATACAGAAGAGTATAGTGGGCATACTCACACACTTAGAGAAATGAAGGCAATGTCAGACAACAACATACTGAAAGGTCATACTGGGCATGCTCACACACTTAAACAAATGAAGCCCATGTCTGCAATTCAGGCATGTCTAAAGGTCAGCTCCCGGTGTTTTCTCCTGTCTACCTGATGAATCTGGGCATCTTGGGACAATGCAGCAATTGCCTCATGTACACAGACAACACTCTCCTCCTACCACCCAACACTATGACCTGTGAGAGATGCCCTTATATAGCCAAACTGGAAGCAAAGCTCTCTTCACCAAAGACTGCCTAGACAGTCAAGAGGAGAAGGTAAACACTTGCACCGCACCACACTTATCACATAGTCCCTCAAAATCTACACCACCAAAACACACACCTACATTCGCAGAGGCTCTCAGTACTAATCTGCCCAAACAACAGAGACCTCCAAAGCAGAAATGCAAGCAACCTCCACCCCCCAACACAACCCAAATGACACATAGCCCACATACTCAGTGTGCTACTCAACTACAGCCCATAAGGCATAACGTACCCAACACTCTAGTCATAGGTGACTCTATAGTCAGGCACACTGATGTTCCACTCACCAGGCTAAACAAGGAAAAAGTTACTGTCAGCTGCCAGGATCTGCCACATAACACATGCACTCAGGTCACTCCACAAATACAAATATGACTCTGTCATTGTCCATGTTGGTGTAAATGACCTGAGATGTACCTCCCTGGACTACATGAAAAGAGACATAGAGGAGCTCTCTGATCTTGTAGCCCAGGCCGGTATGGCCCTAGCCCTGAGTAGCATCCTACCATCACACAGAATGACACCACAGTACAAGGACAAAATGATTGACTTTAACAATTGGCTAAGCTTCTGGTGTCATTCTAAGGGAATCCAGTATCTGTCTGCCTGAGATGACATGATCGACAGACCACGCTGCTTTGCCAGAGATGGCCTGCACCTGTCGCCCTTGGGATTCTGGATACTGGCAAATGCTCTTGCCACCCCTATAGTGCCTTTTTTAGGCAAGGTTCGAATGACAAATTCACCACCGTAACAGATACAAGCAAGCAAAATCTGAGGGTAATGCTACTCAATGCTAGAAGTCTAAACCTCAAAATGCACTCACTCGAGGCACTCCTTAAAATGGAGAATATTGACATCTGTGCAGTGACAGAGACCTGGTTCAAAGCTCCAGAGAGCACCCCTGCATTACCAGGCTATAATTCATACCAGACCTTTCGGCCACCAAACCCGGACCGAAACACTAAAGGTGGAGGTGTGTCCATATTCATTAAGGATATCCACACCTCCAAGCTAGTTGCTCAGCATAATGCATCGGAGATTATCCAAGTTCAACTAACTCTGGGCAAAACTGCAATCCAGATTGTAGCTTGCTACAGACCCCCACCATGCCCCAGGATTCCCATTCCTCTTTTCTTGATACACTGGAAAATATTAAGGTACAACCCAACACTCTAATAATGGGTGATTTCAACTACCCTACCATTAACTGGGAAAACTACTCATGTACAGACTCTTTTGCTCAACGTTTTCTGGAAATCATCAATTCCAGTGCTTTGGATCAGCTTATCCACACCCTCACCAGGGGCAGCAATATCCTAGACCTGGTCATCACCAACATGGGTGACTGGTGTTCCACATCAGAGATCAGCTCCTCGTTGGTCTGATCTGACCACAAGCTAATCGCCCTAGACATCCACATCCCGCTCCCACCCCCCATTAGGAAAACAACCGTAAAAAATTTCTCCAAAGCCAACTTCACGCTTCTTAAAGCAGAAGTGGCAAACTTCACGACACCCATGCAGATAGATAATAGAGGTACGACTGCTAAATCCTACACTAATGCACTTTATAAGCACTTACACGAGTGCATGGATCGTGCTATCCCTAACAGAACCAAGATGCTATCCTCCAAAAAAAGGAAGCCAATCTGGTGGTCTTCTGCCATAAACAAACTCTACAACAGAAGAAAGAAACTGTTGCAAAAAAGAGTAAAATCCCATGATTGGAGGAACTCCCTGGTCAGCCTCAGTAAGAAGCTGAGATCCTTCATAGAATCCTCCAAATCTAGTTATGAAAACAAAATTGCCACTGATTGTAAAGACAACCACAAAGCATTCTATAGCTATGTCAAGAATCTCAATGGCAACACTCAGATCTGCTCTGAGTTACATCACAATGACAGTAAATATACAGAACCAACTGATATTGCCAACATCCTGGCAGATAGGTTCAGTGCTAACTTTACCCCCCTCTCCCCCCTAAAGGGCCCATCTTTATACCAGAAGAATGCAAAGTTCCTGTAATCATGGCTGCACAGGTAAAAACTTCACTCTCCAAAGCCAAGAACACAGCATCCATGGGACCTGACAACATCCCAGGCTGCCTTCGACATGAACTGCAGAATGAACTGGCACCCCACCTAAGTACCATGTTCAATCATAGCCTCACCTCAGGCTTTGTGCCCATTGAATGGCGCACCATGACAGTTATCCCACTCCACAAAGGGGGGGCCACAACAGACCCCGGTAACTACCGCCCCATTAGCCTGACGAGCCTCGTCTGCAGGACCATGGAACGTATCATCATGGAACTCATAAACAAAGACATTGGAGATCTCCAAACCCTGGACCCCACACAGTTTGGGTTTGTAAAAGGCAGATCATGTCTCCTAAATGGGATAGACTTCTTTGAAGTAGTCACCAAAGCCATAGATGAGGGTAAGGTGGTTCAAACAGCCTATCTAGATCTCGCCAAGGCATTCAACACCATCCCCCACTCTGGAATTATAGATAAACTCACTAAACTAGGTATAAATCCCTATGTCACAAGATGGGTTGCCAACTGGCTTACTGAAGGAACCCACACTGTGAAAGTAGCAGACTCCAAATCAGACTTCAGACCAGTGACAAGTGAAGTACCACAGGGTTCAGTCCTGGGTCCTCTCCTGTTTGGTATCTACTTCTCTGAAGTACAGGCTAACACAGAAGGTCTTTGGCTAACTAAATTCGCAAATGACTGCAAACTAGGAGCCATAATTGAAACTCCTAATGATGTGGACATCCTACAAAAGGGCGCCACTGAGACAGATGCCTGGTGTCAAAGACATGGTCTCAAGCTAATGCCGAAAAGTGCATTGTCATCCCCTTTGGTAAAAATTCTGTACCCATGAACTACCACATAGGCGGTAGTCTACTTAACACTGAAAGTGTGATAAGAGACCTTGGGACACAGGTGGACAGTAGTCTCTCCTTTGATAATCACATCACCAAAGTGGTCAGGAAATCCTTCTACATAGCACACCTCATCACAAAAGGTTTCTTATCCAGAAAAAAAGAGATAATTGTTCCCCTCTGCTCAGCACTCATTAGACCCATTATAGAGTACAACACCCCTTTTGGTATGTACCTCACAAGACATCTACAACAACTGGAAAGGCCGCAAAAATACCTCACAAAGAGGATTACTGGCCTCAAACAGATGCCTTACGCAGACCGTCTCAAAAAACTCCAGCTTTACTCCGTCGCATATTGCCTACTCAGAGGCAATCTCTGCCTAGCATACAAAGCTATGTCAAACCCAGAGCTGTTGGACATGCTCCACTTAAAGAAATCCCAATCCCTCCGAGCTATATGCTCTAGGGACCTAAACCTTGTCACCACAATAAACAAAACATGCTGGAGGGATAGATTCCTGTCCCATAGACTTCCCATACTCTGGAACAGACTACCAGAAAAATCTTGATGATTGGATAGGTAATAGGAAATTCACCCCAGTGATCACTTTTGTGGTTCTGCTTGACAGGGGCACAAGAAAATAATTTTCTTGTGTGGCGAAAGCCAGGGTATTTTTTTGGATAGGTTTGTATAGGCCCTAGGGCTAAAAGCCTAGTACCTACCTATGAACCTATGAACCTATGAACAACAGTGGACCATACATATCTGACAGTTGCAGATGTTAGTGCATACACTCCTCAGTATGCACCAGTCATGCTTTGCCAACACAGTGGGTAGAATTACAGACATATATCCAAGGACAACACACTATAATAAGCCAAAAGTAGATGTACATAAATGTGTGGAAGAGAGTGACTGTGCCAAGGAGCCATCCATTATGAGGCCTCTCCCACCCAGCACACAGCCAAATGGCTACAACCGCATGAGGTGTAAATGTCACCTCACTGTAAACATTAGCCACTGGTTTCCATCAGCATTACAGACTATGTGGTGCAAGTGCTAGCTGTGCAACATGACTGTACAAGGAAGTAGTCATCTAGCAGCTGTATACACAACCTGTGGAATATAACCCTGCATCTGCCCGCATATGATGTGTCATCCTCTAGATGAATGGGTTATGGCCCATGCACACACACTGCCCTCCCCATAGCCCTACTATGACAAGCCTGCTGAGGTCATACACTTTGAAATACACCTTTGGGAAAAGTGTAGCCCCATAATCTCCGTGGTGTGTCCTCTAACTGTGTACGGCTGTAGTGTGATGACCTAGTTAGGTAGAAGTTCTAATCTCAGACATGGCAACTGTGTGTGTGTCTTTATCTGTGTAGGGAGCAATGCTTTTTAGGCTAGTCACCCTCATTACAATTCAAATGCCTCACTTTGGCAATCCTGCTGATGTCATTCACTGTGAAATACATCTTTGGGAAAGATGTAGCCCAATAATCTCCATGGTGCATCCTATAACCGCTTACTGCTGTAGTGTGATAAAATAGTCAGGTAAGAGTTCTAATCCCAGACATGGCAACCATGTGTCTGTGTGTGTGTGTGTGTGTGTGTGTGTGTGTGTGTGTGTGTGTGTGTGTGTGTGTGTGTGTGTGTGTAGTGGGCAATGCTTTTTAGGCTAGGCACACTAACTACAATTCAAATGCCCTACTTTGGCAAAACTGCTGATGACATTCAATGTGAAATACATCTTTGGGAAAGGTGTAGCCCAATAATCTCTGTGGCACATCTTATAACTGTGTACTGCTGTAGTGTGATAAACTAGTTAGGTAATATTTCTCATCCCAGACATGACAACTGTGTGTATGTCTCTGTCTGTGTAGAGAGCAATGCCTTTTTAGGCTAGACATACTCATGACTATTCAAATACCTTACTTTGGCAAGGCTGCTGATGTCATTCACTGTGAAATACACCTTTGGGAAAGGTGTATCACAGTAATCTCTGTGGTGCATCCTATAACTGTATACTGCTGTAGTGTGATAAACTAGTTAGGTAGGAGTTCTTATCCCAGATATGCCAACTGTGTGTGTGTGTGTGTGTGTGTGTGTGTGTGTGTGTGTGTGTGTGTGTGTGTGTGTGTGTGTGTGTGTGTGTGTGTGTGTGTTTGTGTGTGTCCCTTTCTGTGTAGGGAGCAATGCATTTTAGGCTAGTCACACTCATTACAATTCAAATGCCTTACTTTGGCAAGGCTGATGATGTCATTCACTGTGAAATACACCTTTGGGAACAGTGTAGCCCAGTAATCTCCGTGGCACGTCCTATAACTGCATACTGCTGTAGTGTGATAAACTAGTTAGGTAGGATTTCTAATCCCCAACATGAAAAGTGTGTTTCTCTGTGTAGAGAGCAATGCTTTTTAGGCTAGTCACACACACTACAATTCAAATGCACTACTTTGGCAAGGCTGCTGATGTAATTCACTGTTAAATACACCTTTGGGAAAGGTGTAGCCCAGTAATCCCCATGGCACATCCTATAACTGTGCACTGCTGTAGTGTGATAAGCTAGTTAGGTAGGAGTTCTAATCCTAGACATGGCAACTGTGTGTGTTTGTGTGTGTCCCTGTCTGTGTAGGGAGGCATGCTTTTTAGGCTAGTCACACTCATTACAATTCAAATGCACTACTTTGGCAAGGCTGCTGATGTCATTCACTGTTAAATACACCTTTGGGAACAGTGTAGCCCAGTATTTTCCATGGTGCATCCTATAACTGCATACTGCTGTAATGTGATAAACTCATTAGGTAGGAGTTTTAATCCAAGACATGGCAACTGTTTGTGTGTGTGTGTTTCTGTGTATGGAGCAATGCTTTTTAGGTTACTCACGCCCACTACATTTCAAATGCCCTACTTTGGCAAGCCTGCTGATGTCATTCACTGTGAAATACACCTTTGGGGAAAGAGTTCTCTAGTAATCTCTGGCACGTCTTATAACAGCATAATGCTGTAGTGTGATACAGAACTCTGGTAGGGGTTCTGTTCCCACGCATGTTAAGTGTGGATGTTTGTGTGTGTTTCTATGTCTGTGTAGGGAGCAATGCTTTTTAGGCTAGTCACACTCACTGCAATTCAAATGCCCTACTTTGGAAAGCCTGCTGATGTCATTCACTGTGGAATACACCTTTGGAGAAGGAGTACTCCAGTAATCTCTGTGGTGCATCCTATAACTGCATAGTGCTATACTGTAGTAAACTAGTTAGGTAGGAGTTCTAATCTCAGACATGGCAGGTGTGTGTGTGTGTGTGTGTGTGTGTGTGTGTGTGTGTGTGTGTGTGTGTGTGTGTGTGTGTGTGTGTGTGTGTGTGTGTGTGTGTGTGTCTATGTTTGTCATTCATATCCTGTGTGGAGGTGGCTGTGAGTGTGTAACAACTGGAATCATTGTGGAGTGGGTTTTGCAAATATGTTGGTCCTAGTATATGTCATAATGTCCAGCTTAGAGGGATAACAGATGTGAAATAGCTGAGAGGCTGGGGTGCAAATCCATACCCCTACATGTGAAACCAAGGTCTGGTGAACAAAGTTAGCAACCCTTGTATTACACAGAGAACACTCTCAACCCATGTCTCATACACACACACACACACACACACACACACACACACACACACACACACACACACACACACACACACACACACACACACACTTGCCTAGGCAACAACCACTATGTTGGTAGTACCCTGCATATTGCCCACTGATAGTAACCATGGTGTGATTGCAGTGGGCTACAGAGGGCATGGCACCCTATCCATCAGTCTAATAAGCATGTACATGCAGACAGTGCACCTTCACTATGTTGCCCACTGGACACCTGTGACACCTGTGGTGCCATCACATGTTACCCACAAAGGACATACCATGCCTTAAACACATCCCCTGTATGAACAGATGCCACTGACACCAGGGAATACATGTATCATGCTATCTATGTAGGCGCAGGGTCAACCTGCTGTCCATTACAAGTTCCCACCACATGAAGCTAGGACTGCAACATCTGATGATAACAATCTGTGTACACAACATGGGCCAGACACTCCAGATAGAGTTCCACATGTCACTGTACATGCCTGTGGGACATATGCACATCCCAGACACCATCCGTGTCATGGACTAAGGAACACATACATGGCAAGCAATGCACAGTAATGGTCACTTACACTAGTTACCCAGGTGACTGGATGGTGAATACAATACTCACCTGTGTGGGCCAATCCAGAAACTAGACCCCTGAGCCACATTGCAGACCATTGGCATGTGGCCTGATGCCAAGGTACACCCATCACCTAGCCTTGTATAGCCATCTGGCACAGTCAACTGCTACACACCCATGAAGCAATGCACCCATGCATGTCAGTACTGGCACTCTGTGTCTGTGTGTGTGTGGTGTATGATGCCTATGACCACATTCACACTCACTACAACCACATTTGGCATACTGAAGCATGCTGTCCAGTGTCAGATATCTCCACATAATCATTGTCCATATAACCTCTGGATAACCCCTGTGGTGCATGTGATACCTGCACAATACTGTATTGTGGCAATCTAACTAGTGAGGACTTGTATGCCTGACCCTTCCAAGTGTGTCAATGCGTTTGGGTCTCTGAAATACTGCGGTTTTGTTGACACTGACACCTGTTCATGTAGACAGGCATGTGTACTACACTTACCGTATAGCTACCATATCACTGTTGCAGATGTCATTCACCATTACATATATGTTAGGAGGGCTTCTCAACATGTAACCTATGTGGCACATCCAATAACTGCATAGACATGTGATAGCAATACATAGTCAGTCAGGGGTTTGATACCCTGTACTGGTATGTATGTGACACAAGTATGCTTAAGTTTACTCTCCCACCCCTCTCTCACTTATCTTTACCTCTGTCTGTCTCTCTCACTCCCTCCCTGGTGGATGTGTAGACTTACACCTGCTTTGCTTAGGCAGCAGCATGTGTATTGTAAGTGATGCTCATGATCAGCTGATGGCGTCTGCACAAATTGCAGCCCTCCTCTAGCTGATTGCATGTGAACAGCTGTGGTAACATTCCCATATCCGATTGCATGGAAACACACTCCAATATCTAGGAACATCATGTTGGTGTTGGGCCTTTTCATTCACTGTGAGCAGGACCTAGATCTGTTGTTTGGCAAATAGCATCATAAATGGATTGGGGATTTACCTCTAGCAACATACACTGTAGAAACAGGCCAACACACAGCAGGGGTGTGTGCCTGACATGACTACAGAATGTAAGTGCTGCTATACTGCATTTGGAGTAATGTTGATTTAACAGGGTGTGTGTGGAAATGGCTGTTCTACATGTTTTAACACCTGTCACTTCAGTGCTATGTTTATGAGGAAATCCCCATCTGTAGGGTCATCTGCAGACTGGGCAGTGTGTGGTGCCTTTTGTTTCTTGTGTTACCCACAGAGCACCTATCTGTGAACTGCAGAAGCATAGCGTGAGGATTGCAGTCAGTACATGGTGACAGTGATGAGAGTTACTGACTTCATATCCCTAATAGGACATATGTTGCAACAAACCCTGTTACAACAGCAAATGTATGAGGTTATCACAGCAACATGTCAATAATGGCCCTGTGTTTGTCCCTCCAGCCACAACTATGTCAACCTTTGTACATATGTCATGCAGTAAGAGGTGCATATGTTCTGTACACCCAAATATGTTGACATCATATCTGATAACAAGCCAGTGAGATTTCAGACTGCTGCACATGCTATGTATAGTATGAGTTATATTTGAGGACATAACCTGGGCATTCAGTGGTTGTGCATACATTTCTGAGGTCTGTGTACTTATGGTGCTTGTCGACAGTGTGTGTATTGTAAATATGTTCCTTGAGCTGTGTCCAGACTGTGGTAGATGTCATTGTTCTTGGTCTTGTACTATCTGATGTTACATGCTGCTCCACTGTATGTTACCCTATCGACTAACATGTTTGTAGGGCCAAACACACACATGTCCCATACGACAGACAGGCATTGGACCACACTGTGCAGCAGCCCGGTATATGTAGGGTTATTATGTGAGTGTGACATACGAGGATGTTGTTGATCAGATAGTCCATATACTGTAATATTACGTTAGCTTACCATATGTGGCTGTGGTCACATTGGTTGTGGTTATGCACTTTCACACAGGTGTCTGTTACTCTGTGCTGTGACATGCCTGTAGAGCCTGCTATATATGCAGTTACATGTGTATTCCCCCATAGGAAATGTAGGCCACTGTTGTGGCAGTCTGCCTGTAGCCTGTACAGTGCTTTGTTACATGCCTAGCAGCTTAATGCCCTTACCCAGTGTGATGTTATGTCCAGATACTTGCCAGATGTACTGCTGCCAGGCCATCATAACAATCATGTATGTCAGACAAAGCAGTGGGATGATGTACAGATGTATGTCACTAACTAGTGGGTAGTATGTGGCCATGGCATCTCTGTACCAGCAGTTATTATGTGTCAGGACAGACAGGGGTGTGTGAATGCATAACCTATGGGGTCAAATGTATACCAGTATTTACATGATATACCCATCTACATGGCTGTTAATATCCACATTGTCAGGCTTGGTCCACATGTCTTGCACTAAGGGGTTCTGTGTATACCTCTGGACTGACCAGAGTGTGTCAAACTGTCTACATTTATTGGCCATATCTCTGCTGTAGTCCACAGGATCATTACTGTGCTAGCAGTGGTACTGTACTATGATGGCCTTAGGATGTCTGTCAGTAGCCAATGGCAAGCATGTTAAAAGCAGATGTGTTCTCTCACACACAACATGTCTGTGAAGACAACCCCTATTACAATAGCAATAGTCTACATATATACCTGCAATACATACCTGACATCCCCTTGCACTAAGAGGTTGGGACTATTGGGGCTGAGGTAGGGCTCCACCTCATGTTCAGGACATATGGTGAACATATATGTATATATAATTATCTATATATATATATATATATATATATATATATATATATATATATACACACACATATAACCACTCAGATATATACATATACACAGCAATATATGTCTACACATATACAGATAGAGAAACATATGCACATATAGTTATAGATATCTACATATATATCTACATAAATAGGCATATCTGTACACACACACACACACATAAGATGTGCATACATATATAGCTATGTATACATATATCTATATCTATATACATAGATATATATACACACATGCGAAGAGATGTACACATGGATATATATATATATATATATATATATATATATATATATATATATATATACACACACACACACACACACAAAGATATATATATATATATATATATATATATATATATATATATATATATATATATATATATATATATATAGACATATATATGCATATATATTTACGTAGAGATGCACACATGGCTATATATATGTTGCACTATACAGATGTGTATACAGACATATGTATGAGTATACATGTGTATGTACATGTAGACATATATCAACCTATTATAGGTACATATCAATATTCCTGTCATGTGAAGACCTCACGGTTGTGTATACTCTCCCAGATGTATCCCGTCATATGTATCTGCTATGTGTACATTATGATAAAACAAAATATGTGATGTAACAGTCATATAAATAACAAGTACTACACAATTGTAGAAGTAAAGGCAATTGTTCAATACTACTCAATATGTGTATTGACAGATATATTGGAAAAACAACAGCTGTCTTCACAGTGGTCATGGTGTAGTGGTTAAGTGCTGTGTCTATAGTGTACAGGGTCCTGGGTTCAAGACCTGCAAGGGCTGTTCATTTTGTTGCTGGGCAGAACAAGGGCTGTCGGATACAGAGTGGTTAACACAGTTTTGAGCAGCTTTAAGTGGGTTTGCATGGGTTTGCGTGAAGCTAAGCAGTGCTGAGCTATGGGTAAACGTACGGGCACTTACACAGTGTAGGCTTCACTTAGCAGTGCGCCAATCATGTCAGCTGTTATATTGCAGCAATGTTGATACTTGCTAGGCATGGCTTAGCCCTGGTAATCAGTTCACACCACCCTGTCTGACAACATAGCAGGGTAATGACATCTGTAATAAGTGTATGTAATGCCATCTACAATACATGTTCCTATGTGCTGTCATTACAGTAGTAGGGGGTGTGACTGTCATGTGTGGGACACAGATGTATATGACGCCTGTTCAGCACTGTTATCCATGTGAATTTGTTACATACAGGGGTAGTAGTTCAGGGTATGTGCTGTCACACTGGCATGCAGTGTATCATGGCAGTACTACTGTTGACAGTGCTTACCCAGGCAAGAGTAGAATGCTAAATGTAGTACTGACAGCAGCCACACCTGCAGGCATAGCTGGACTCTGAGGCCTCCCTGTTGTATCCCTGGTGTGTGAGCTGTGTCACTGTATATAACCCCTACTGGGTAATGATCCGACATGTTGAATGTAACTGTAGACTACCGTCTGTGCAGCACATGTTAGTGAGGGCTTCTGACATGTAGTTATGGCATACATATTGTTGTCAAACATCTATCTGTCAACACATTCATCCTACTGCATAGCTACTTGCCAAGCTGATGACTGTCAGTCCCTGTACAGATGTGCAGATGGCAGGTATCCAGTTGGGATATGTACAGGCAACCTAAGCTTGATTGACACTGACATGTCTTCCCAGCTGTGTAAGAACTGGCACATATAGGAGATAACACCTGCATGCACCACATGCCACGGGTACTTTCACTACACTATCACAGTCAACAGAACATGCTTGGGTACAGGTCTCCATCACAGACACTAACCATGTGTTATAATGCATGTTGCATACATGTCAACTTGATCACCTCTGTGGCCATGTGCAGGAGGCACCTGGAGGATTGGCTGATGCATGTCACTCTCACCCTGAGGGTCACCACAGTACTGTCTGTTGATAGATTGCCTGCTGTCACATGGCAGGTGGCAGGATACCACTGTACACACAACCCCTACACAACCCATCTTTCTTTGTACAATAACTAGGTACACAGCTATGACCACATGCAGTGATGCACCCCAGGACTGACACTTGTGTACGTGTGCATGACTGAGTATAGCAGTGTCTGTGTGTAAGCACACCTGTACTGGGGAATTCCATGATGGCCTTCACAACCACTGCAACACCCATTGCCATAGTCAGTTGTGGCTGCTGTTATATGGGACATTACATGCACCCTGTTAAGTTTCTCTCCATACCTGCTACACAAGCCTTGCAGTACCAGTACAACAGTGTTGTACAAATGGGTTGATAGGCATGGGATACCCATTGTGTTCTGGCAAGTGTGTGTATGTGTGCATGTCCATATATCTGTAGGGTACAACATTCTGAAGCCACATATTCCTATTACAATACCCATTGACACGCAGTAGTACAGATAGTGTTGTTGCTGCCCATAGGTGAGGCATGACAATGCAACACCCTACTATGCATGTGGCATGTGCATTAGATGGATATCCCTGTAGTACCACTGTTGGGATATACTATGGGTTGTATCGCAGTCGTGGCCAATGTGTGATGGTGGGTATGGCAGAGTGTCATCATGGGTTTCACAGACTAAAATATCCACTGGGGGATGTAGGTGCTGTGTACACTGTCATTACATCAAGGTACACCCGGTATATGTCCCATGTACCACATTATGGTTACCACTGTCACCGTCAACCATACAGGTAACTGATACCACAATCCAGGCCAGTTATGCATATGCTGTGTGCAGCCCACCTGTAACACATTGGACACACGGTCATGTTAGTTAGCAGTGATAGGCCCTGGTCTCTCGGATGTGTGTCTGCCTGTTATGTCTGTTAATGTGTACATGAAAGTATGTCACACTATGTATTGTCCATATACACCCATTACATCCCCTATTAGCATACTGTACATGTCTGGGGATGTTCTGCATGTAACATTTAACCTGGGACACACCTCACCTTAAACGCTGTGTGGTGTGTGCAATGTATGCCACACACACTACATACCTAGGTAGGGGTCTAGTCCCAGTGTTGCCAAGTAACAGTGTGCTTGTATGTGGATGGGTCTACATCACTTTGCAGGGTATACATGCCCCAGCGGGTCATCTGTCCATGTGGCACAGGCATTAACCATTATACTAACCTGTGACATGTGTTCAACTGTACCCCAGATATGTCACAGCCATGGTGTTACCACAGTGCCATACCCCGATGTGGAATATGACTGCAGACCATCCTCGTGCTGACACATGTACACCTACAACACAAATGGATAACATTATAGAGACCACAATCAACCAGTGTTACTAACAGCTATAATGCATCATTGCTGGAAGGCTACACTACCTGACATATATGCATTACACTTCACCCCTTACAACATGTTACACTGCAGCACTGTGGTACACTGTAGTACAAGTCACGGCATGCATCAGAACCATATTAGCCTGTCCCTGTATTGATGGTATGGATGACAGGGATGTGGCACAGGTATCATCATATGCACAGGGCATCTTCGTGATGACACATGTACACCTACAACACAAATGGATAACATTATAGAGACCACAATCAACCAGTGTTACTAGCAGCTATAATGCATCATTGCTGGATGGCTACACCACCTGACATATATTCATTACACTTTACTCCTTACAACATGTTACACTGCAGTACTATGGTACACTGTAGTACAGTCACTGTGTGCATCAGAACCATATTAGCCTGTCCCTGTATTGATGGTATGGATGACAAGGATGTGGCAAAGGTATCATCATATGCACAGGGTGTGTTGTTTGTTTTCCAGAGGCTGAGGGTGGGACGTACATTTGACACCATGGTTGTGGGTGAGGGGTGTGCTGAGGTGTGCTAGACATGGTGATGTGGTGTGTGTAGGTATGGGGTTGCCCTAGGTGTGTTTGTATAGTGTGTGGGTATATATGCACACAGGTCTGCCATGTGGCTGCCCTACACAGGTGTTTATGGACAGCTGCAGACCATATCTGGCAGGGTGTGCAGTTCTCTGCCTCTGGCCATGGACAAGTAGACTGTGCCTGCCTGGGGTTCCATGGGCACATCCAGTTACATGCCTCGATGTGCTACTCTCACCTGACGATGACAAATGTTCGCTGGTACCTGGTCTCTCCTGGGAATGGCCAGGACCACATGCACATGGCCTGCTGTGGTGTAGTGTGAACAGCGCCCTCCCCCCCTGCACTGACAGGGTTGATACTGCCACTATGGGAGACCCTTCGTGTCCTAGCATGTCCACATTGACTGCCAGCTGTTGGTGTTGCTGGCCTACATCCATGAGGCTATCGCCGTACCCCCACCACACATTCAAGCATGGACATACCCCGGTTGATGAGGGCCATCATCTCACCAGACCATCTATCCATGAGCTCGGTATAAGCACAGATGGCACCAGACAGCTCACGGATGTTGTCACTTACAGATGTGAGAGCAGCGCTCTACAGCCTCAGGCCCTGTATGGTGTAACATTCCATACGTGCCTGTGCCACCATGACAGTCTGAAACATGCTTCTGCTGGTACCAGTTATGTCACCTCTGCCAGGGGCATGATGTGCAGTGGCCCTACCATGAGCACCCTGGGCCATCTGACTATGTGGTGCCCTGCCGGACATCTGGCTATGCGTGCTGCAATCAGACACAGTAGGCATGGTTACCACACTTTCCTGTGCACTGCCACCAAATGCCAGCTGTCTCTCCACTATGGCCACTGGTTATGGGGTATGTATAGGCACTGAAACTGTGTGTGGGGTTGAGGTGGCTAAAAGGGGGATGTCAAATAATGGTGCAGTGTCGGCCCCTGACAACCTCACCTGTGCCTCAATAGTACTATCATCATTTTCGGTGTCTGTGTGGACACCAACATCAGATTGCATGCAGGAGGGACCCTGACCCACCTCGCCACCTGTTGGGGAAAACAATAAACGCACTTTAGAACCTGTACAGCATTGCCTAAAAGAACACACACACACACACACACACACACACACACACACACACACACACACACACACACACACACACACACACACACACACACACACACACACACACACACACACACACACAAACACCACTGTAATACCTACTGTCTGTGACTTTACAGACAGTCCCAAGTATATGTTCACTTGAACTCCATCCTGCATCACACTTAGTTACATACACACATTGATGCCACTCATTAACATATCAGTCCTCTAAATACCTACACAGGTGATCACAACACAAGACCTGTTACTACATTACCTGCCTGACCTGTGTGTAGTGGTTTTAGATGGCCTCACTGCTGTCATTCAGTGTTCAACCTGTGTATGTCCAGACATCATGAGCATGGCCCCTATATGTGTGGGCTACTATGTTCACTTCATAATATTATGCACTGGTGTGTCATGTCTATGTAATGCTCAGTACATGCCAGATATGCTGCTCAATCAGCCTATCATGTGACAACTGTAATACATGGATGCACTCCCTGGTGTTGACTAGTACTTCCCCAATGCATCTGCAGTGCTGCATACATGGGTTGTAGGTGGCCTCTCTGCTGAATGTGATATTATGGGCATACCTGGTGTCTACCTTCCCTCTCAATGCCTGTTCCATGTTACAGACCATAGTATACTATCAGCTGTCCTGTGTTTACATACATGACAAGAATTCCCGGTGTGTAAAGTGGCAGTCCATGTACTGCATGATCCCAAAGGGAGGTACTGCTGTATGAACACCTCACAATCACACATGTACATACTTGGCCAGCCACACAAACACACAGACATGCAAACATGCATCCTACATGCATCGACCTCCGTCCACTTCACCAGAGTGACCCTGCAGACTAACTACCCACCAGGATGCATATACACACACACACACACACACACACGCACACACACACACACACACACACACACACACACACACACACACACACACACACACACACACACACACACACATACAGGTGAGGTTGCACAATGATAGTACACACAGTCCTCCTATTACCCATCTGTCAACATACATAACATATGGTACCCAACAGCATGCAGTCCAACTATAATCAATCCATGCTAGCAACAGTATACATGTGTGTGATGCAGGTGCTGTGCACTAGGTGATGCCCCTTCCCCTGGATACCACTGCACCCATGTACACAGTATTACTGTGCACCTGTTCTGCACCCTGCCATGTTCTGTGCACCACAACTCACAGGTGTACAGCTCATTGCTGAATGTGTACCACTGTGTCTGTTATGTCAGCTTTAATGCTCACAGCCCCTATGATTTCCAGCAACACATACCTGGGATGATTTGTGGACAGATGTCAGTTGTGAATGCCTGATGTCTGATTCACAGCACTCAACATCAGCAGACTATGTATGACCAATCCAATACTCTTAGACTGACAACCATCAGAGCATACCATAGCTATGGGGGGTGTACACACCCTTATTGATATGATGCACCCATCCTTGATCTGCCATGGGACCACATCAGTGCATATTCTAACAGTACATGAGCCCAATATGTGACATATATCCTGTACTTTCACATGCAGTGTCTACGGAATGTGTTAGGTGTGCGGATTCTGGCCATGATGAATACACACTGTGTGGGCATATGTGTGCACACCCTTATCATGGCGGTTTGTCACACCTCTTGTGTGTACTACAGCAGTCACTACTCCTGGCAGGGGTATACCAGCATGGGCCATCTCCATTTGCCAGTGTATGTTCAGTCTGCCCTACACATGTCCCCCTAATCTGCATGATTGCAAGGTCTACTCATGTGCACATCCCTTGGTGTTCACACACTGTTGTCACTATTGCTGTGGGGATAAGGTTATGGCTGCCACAGGTCCTAAACCTGACTATGTGCAGATACAGCCATTCTTAGTATCCTTAGGATCCCTTCTGCAGTGCACTGTGCGTCATGCTGACCCCCACTTCTTCAGACTTTTAGCAGATGCATGTCAAGTAAGCCCTATACTTGTGTGCCACTTTGCAGTGTTCCATACACTGAACACCACATGTTACAGCCTAGTCCCAGCTGATAATGTGGACCACTGTAATGCCTTATGCCATAGTGTATCTCTGTAGCAGTTGCCATTATCCTACAGTTATATACACTGGTGTTGCACTGTATATGGGTGTTGTTCCATACATGTCCCTACTGTAGGCCATATCTCCCACCATTATGTTACTCCCTGTGGACACATTCCACAATGCTAGGATGTTAGTTATCATGCATGTGTCTGACATACCCTTCCAATACCCCATCATGGTCACCCAGTGATGCCGTGTATTTCACAGCAACAATACGTGCACATGCACAGCATGCATTCTGGGTAGGTGTGTTAGATGTGTGCATGGAATATACCATCGCCATTACATGCCTGGTGTATTGGCAGGCATCTACATAAACCATACTCACCAGCTACAGGCTGCTGCCTTGGTGGTATCCCGGAGGGACCTACATAAGATCATGAGAGATGCAAAGTCAGTGGCCACACCTGTGGCATTGATACAGGGTGGGAGCAGTATTACAATACATTAACAGTACATTTCCACAATACTACCACATATGGACATCTGTTTATCACTACTATGCAGCAACAAAATATATCTATGACATCTCAGATATGCATGATCTACCTGTACTGATGCGGATGTATACCCAACAGTGGACTACTGATGTGCTCTGTGGCCTTACCTG
>NC_056733.1:574844236-574859236 GCF_019279795.1 Protopterus annectens | reverse complement strand
GTTTTACCTGCAGTATACACTTCTTACCTGGTATACCTTTGGAGGAAATGTTTATCACTAACTGTTTATACACATACTCCCAGATTCCAGGTTGATGTTGTGCACATACCTGTCCATCTCTTTTTCAACAGACTCTGGCCATGTCTTGACCACATGTAGGTGAACCGGGGCATATCTAGACTATTGCCCTCTTCGACTTTTACTGACTTACAACACTCTTATACAGGATTTCCTACACAGTTACATTATATGGCACAGTGTGGGTGACCATGATCAGTGATACCTTATTATTCAGAGCAACTGCAACACTCACAATTCCATACAATACCAGTGTAAACAGTACCAGTACAGGGTATCAAGCTTTTTTTTTCTCGGCACAGTGTTTGTATCTGACGTACCTGTGGGAGCAATGTTTGTTAGCACTACCTGAATGTTGCCACAATTCCACATTACTATTATGCACATACATCTCACTCTGTTACTGTACACACTCTGGTCACAGCTTGACAACATGGGGGTGTAGATAGGACATACTTGGCTTATTACTGTCATAACAGTTTCAGTTGTTGCTAGAGTGACAAGTTTGTTTTCCTAGATGGGTGACAATCAGTTGTATTTCCTGTTTGCTGCCTAAACATCTGGGAGCATCCCACTGACTTCCCAGGGTGCAGGGTGACAGGCAGCAGGTATGGGCCCATATACTGGACATTCTGGACTTATCTGTACAGTTGTGGGCTTTGGTTCTGTATGCAGCCTACTTCCACTCCCAGGTTTCAGACCATGGCTGTTTCTGCTAAAACTAAAACACTAAATATAACTCCAGACAACGCCAGATACTTTAATAAAACAGCAAAGCTTTAGGATTACAAATCCTTCATCAGTGTTAGAATACCTATACTGAATTCTAAAGCCTTAAATAGTCAATTAAACAGTCACATGATAACAGCCAGCCTATAAACACAAAAATATACAATAATAATTTAATTACTTTAAAATTGTTTCTATGTATAAAAAGTATATATTAAATATACATATTAAAATTCATAAAACCATTCCTTATCTTATTTCTTTCTGCTTTTTAACTAATATTGGTTTAATAGTCAGTGCATTATTTAGTCCTGGTTTCATATCAGCTCTCAGTCTAATTATACAGGCGTATTCTCTATTCTCTAAAACATTGTTTAGGTCCCCACCCCTAATCTGCTTATGTACTATGTCTATTACTCTGAATTTAAAGCTATGGGCTTTCTTTAGTTATTGGATGAATAAAGAAAAGAAAATTTTGCATTTAAATGTACGGCAACATGTAATACAGAAATATTGTTTACCTGGCAACCTGCACAGTGTGCTCATGTTTTTATGTTGGTAAAAGCAGCAGGAAACTTAAAGATTGTATAATAGAGCATAAGTCAAATATACATCGGAGAATGGAAAATAATGCCTTAAGTAAACATGTAATGGAAAATGGAAGTGCCCATAGCTTTAAATTCCAGCTTTGTTCTCATAGATGGGTGACAACCAGTTGTATTTCCTGTTTCCTGCCTATATGTCTGGCATCATCCCACTGATTTCCCAGGGGGACAGGCAGCTGTTATGGGCCAATTTACTGGACATTCTGGACATATCTGTACAGTTATGGGGTATGATTTGGTATGCAGACTATTACCACTCCCAGGATTCGAACCATGGCTGTGTGTGCTAAAAATACAACAGTTCACGTCTCAGTTGCATGTGCTATTTGGATTTTGCTGTCTGCCTTTTCTCTGTTTTCTGTCTATGTGTCTCTCAATTGTACTAAGTGACCTCTGGGGATTACAGCAGTCATATACAGACATTCCTACACATTCTATTAATGTTGCACTGTGTGGGTAACAGTGCTTACTACAACAGTACTATTAAATGATTACAAATCTACATTACCATATGATACCAGAGTATACCATGCAGTCCAGCAGCTAGACCTTTGTTGTCAGGCTATTATGCTTTTATTTACATACAAACTATATGAGACTCTTCCTGCCGTGTTCTCCAGTGTATGCAGTACTTTCCTTAAATAACACAGGTTTTATACTGGCAATTAATCTACTAACACTTTCAGATTTATTTCCTATGACAGTACATGCAAGAGTATTACTAACCTGCCTTGCATCGCAACCACTCCAGGCGACAGCCATGGGCCGCCATGTTCGCGGCCCGCTCACTTGGAGCTATGAAGGACATAAGAGGAATATTTAGCCATACCTATCCATAATTTACATGAGCTGACAATTATTAAACAGGTAGTGGCTGATACTTACACACAGCTGGGATCTCCCCTGTCATCCTAGCCTCTTGGATCCACTGATTTTTTGATTTATTGTGAACCCTGGTACTGGCCCTGCAGCAATCTCTGCTCATGGTCTTTGATAAGGAGTCCTGCCATGACTCTGAACTCCTGCATGACCCAGCAGTGTGCCTGGAAGTGCACTCCCTCTTCCCTTTCTGCCATGGTGCCTGCAAGGGGAAGCTGCAACCAGTTATGAGATGTATTCCTGCCTGTTGGGTTTAAGTAGGGCCAATTTCCTGCACTTTGCCATGATTGGCCAGTTTTGAAAAGGCTAAGCTATGGGAAAACCTGCTTACCTAAGGTTGGCATTGTTTAAAGGGGTATACCACTGGGCACATTGAGTTAGCTGGCCTACACATTGCTTACACCTCCTAAGCTGGCCTGTTCAATTCTTAGCATTGCTTAAAATTGACTTTGCATTATATTTGCTTTTTGGCATTGATTTATTATTCATAACAACTTATATATATGTCTGGATTCCATGATTCATGTGTACGTACACTGTATGAGATCCTTGTGTTTAGTAGGGGACTTCAACACTCTATTACATTTACACCTCACATCTGGCCTTACTTCAGCCACATATTTATGTTATGTAGTAGGTTATAGAACATATGACTGTATACTGATTCCTTTCACATGTTCAGTTTGATTTTACTATAGTGAGGGTTTGTTTGGTGATACCTCACTCTTATGTACTGCTGTGATGGCTTGGTAGTTTACTACTATGCCTATAGTGTATAGGGACCTAAGTTCAAGACCTGCAAGGCTGTTCATTTTGTTGCGGGCAGAACAGCGGCTGTTGGATACAGAGTGATTAAGGCATTTTTAAGCACTTGTAAGTGGGTTTGCATGGGTTTGCACAAAGGTAAGCACTGCTAAACTCCAGTTAAATATGCTTACAGAGAGTTACCTTCAATATTGCTTAACCTGTATGCGCATTGCTTACCCCTGTGCAAATGGGCTTAAACCCACTTACTAGTGCTTAAATATGCTTATTCCTGCTTACTACTGCTTAATGCTGCTTACACTTGCTTACTAGCGCTTACTCCCGCTTAGCACTGCACTAATTTAGACAGTAATGTCTGATGGTTCTTAGGAAAGTGGTGGATTTGGAAGCTGTATGGAGTTATCATTCATTAGATATTTTACCTTCCATTTGTTTCCATGATTCCTGTGTACATATACTGTATGGGGCACGTGATTATCTGTGGACTTTGCAACACTATGACATTGACACCTCACATCTGCATTTAATGCAGTACTCCAGTTCACAAATATATGTTATTTAGTAGGTTATGCAACTAAAATATTGGTCATAACGTGATTTGACATGGAAAATGGAATGTGCTGCAGTGGGACTTGAATCAGGAATGCCTGCTCATAAGGCGAATGCTCTGCCCACTACAGTATTGCTATACTGCTTCATTTGATATATCTTCCTTGTTATCGTCTTCTGCCATTTAAGCTGCATTAACCATAGCTAAGCGAAGGGCAAACCCGCGCACCTATGGTTATATTTAATCGGATTCATAAAAAAGAAATGGTATGTTTATTTTGTTTGCATTTACTATTGCTGTTGTACACGTGGGGAATGTTGCTGGAGGTATGTGGACATCGATGAGTGGTCTCACTCATTCTTTTGGCCTTTCTGCTGTTCTTCATTGTGGGGGGTATGTATATTCTGAGAGGTCTGCTCCCAGACATGCCACCTGCACTCTTACATGCTCCATGTAAGATATGGAGCTCAAGCAGCTCACCTTCATTAATATGCTTGGCGCACTGCCATCCTGCTCCTAAACGGCCACTTCCATGCAGGACTAAGCTAGTCCTGCACAGAAGATTAGTAAATCCGGGGGATACACTTTTCTCAAATTGTATCATCCAAAAATGGCAAGCCTTTTTGCCATACCAAAGTTGCACAAAGATCGAACCAACCTGTTGCACAAAGATCGAACCAACCTGCCCTTCAGACCTATAGTTGCTGATGACGTTTACAAAATGGAACCAGTTTCAATCTTTCTTGATCATACATTGAATCCAATAGTACAGAAGTAATTATTTTACCTTAAAGACTCGTAGAATTTATTAGAATTTATTGGAGCTTCTAAGTGGTTTAAATAGTCTAGACCAGGATTGCATTTAGTGATGTGGTATACATCGCTAGCATGGGCACATTTTGATGACATGTAATAAAATAAAAAATAAAAAAATATAATAAAATAAAAAAGGAGAGCTAAGGGTTTGGGTGAGGGAAAAAAAGCATAAGATTAGTGACATACCATGCACTAATACAATTATTTGACTGTATTATCTTAACTTTTACTTTTAAGACTACTACTAGCTCCTAACAAATGCACTCCAAACTACAGATTGTAGCAAGTACTCCTTAACATGTGCATGTATTGCGCATACACATGTTCCAGGGATATGGATTACACTTTACAGCAGGGCATTTGTGCCACTGGTATAGAGGATTTAATTTAATTTAAATATAATTGAAGAATTAACAGTGTTGTATAGTTGGGAAGCATGGTATTTAAACCCACAATGTCTTACTAAAGTCTAATATTGCACTTTTGGTTTGTGCTACAGACTAATGCATTCATACTTGCTTTTACAGTTAAACTATGCCTGCTCAATTTGAAACAACTCTCTAAAATACAAAAAAAGCTATCTTGAACTTTTAATGCTACAATACCACTACTCTTCTGCTGCATGCATACCACATGCTTCCCTCATCCTCACCAATCTAGCCCCATGGGTATGGACAGTGACCTGCCGATCACTGGCAGCTGCGGAAAAAAAACAGAACAGAATACCATTATGAATACCAGTCTTGCCTATATTCAGCTTTTAAGTGTTACAAGTACTGTCTGTGGTTGATACTTATACAGGTGTAGGTTGTCTGCAGTCCTAAATTCCTTGATACAAGCATCAAGGAGATCCCTCTTCCTCTGTCATAGGTCATTGAAATGATGCCTACATTGATCACCAGTGCATGGGATATTGGTGGAACTGGATACAGCCTGGGCTAAATTATACTAAGCTTCCGACATATACTGGGAAGGAGAATAGTCCCCTTCAGAAGCCTGGCACTGGGGTCCTTAACTAGGTGTCCAATAAAAATCTTGGACTCCTGGACACGCTATATCTGTGCCCTAAACCTTATGCCTTCTCCACAAATACCTGCCATGTCTACAACAGATCAAGAGCAATGTAGAGTGATGATTTTCCACCAATTCCAGTTATTGCATTTACTGGGAGTGTGCACACTGTTTGAAACTGTTGTGTTCTGCTTAGCATTGCGTAAACATGGTGGTCAGCAGTCCACACCTCTGAGCACTATGTTTGCAAAATGGCAAGCAGAGCACAACAGTGTAAAGCAGTGAGACAATACATAACTGCAGATGCAGTTTCAAGGTTATTGGATGTACAGGTGGTTGTGTATGCATATTAGGCAAATGTGAAAGCCATGCCAGTCCAGATAGCAGAAAGACACTTACAGCAAATATAATACACAGTATACCCACAGTCATATATCTGATAATAAATGTGATAGTACATAGATAAATACATAAATAACTGACACAATACTAGTGTCTCATCCCTCATATATGTAATTCATATCAGTTCCACTATGTCAAGTGTTATAAGTGAGACTGACTATAATGGGAAGTGGGACAACAGTAAAAGTGTATAGAACAGGCCGCATTTGAACCAAGGACCATGTGTTTGGGAGCCCTACACTTACACCTGCTGCCACAAGAAGGTTGAGAAAACAATAGGCTGTTTTGCAGTTTATTGCTATAAACTGCAATGTCACAACAGTAAAACAAAGGTTGCACATGCTGTACTAGAATCAAGGACCATCTGTACTCCAGCCCTACACTTATACCTGCTGTCACAGGACTACTTACATGACATTCCCTATTTTACTAATCATTCATAAGTCACTTAGAGGGTTTGCATGATGCCCAATAGTATTAATTGAATGCATCCAGTTTCTATTTTTGGCTCTTTGGGTCCTGTCTGCTTCCTGGGGGGTCTAGTTGTCCAGTTTTCACACTGCCATGCTTCGTGCAAATGAGATAAGCACAGCCAAACCTGAAATTTATTTTTCTCCATTTCCCATGTTTGTGCTAAGCAAAGCATTGTGATAACAGTAGACAATAAAAAAAAGAGAAAAAAGAAAGACAAGGAGAGGTAATTGAAATAAGGAAAAACAATCTATGACATGCACACTAGAAAATATTGGTACAAATCAAACATTTCTACATAGGCCTGGCTTTGAACTCACTCCAATGCACCTCCAGAGCACTTAGTGCTTAGTATATCTGCATTTGTGGTGCTGAACTGGTAATTGTACCTTTGACTTATATTGGCCTTGGAAAGTTAAACAGTTGATAGCATCAAAATGTCCCAACTTTATAGTGAATGAACTTTTGAGGGGTGTGAAGTCAGAAACTGCAATGTGTATCATTACTTTCTAACTTCTGTCTTTAATGGTTTTCCAGTACAAACATATGGTACTAACCGGACAACATGCAGGGATCATCAGTAGTTTTGAGAGGTATGACTGTGTGAGGCCTACTACTTAGTAATTGACACATATAAGTCAAATAAGTCTCTGTTATCACATGTTAAGGTCATTTCTGTATAAATCTCCCACATTTTACTTGCTTATTGTACCAACTAATGAAATACAAGGATATGCCACACATTCATATTATTAAACAATACACTACAGGCTCAGGACTTACCTTGTAAATGCAGCAGTTGCCACAGTTTTAGCTTAGGGCTGTCTCTGTTTGATGCAAGCAGTACACAGCCAATACATGAGGATGTAACGGTTGTGTGAGTTGCCTGACATCACTGTTACTATGTGAGTAGGAGGAAGGTTTTAAGCCTCTAGGTGGTGTGTGTGTGCACTCTGCATTGTCTCTTAGCCAGTGCAAGGGCATACTGAGCACACCTACACCTGTCTACACCCTCAGAAGCTGGTGGTTCCCTCTCTGACTCCTCATCTGCCTATGGCTGTGGTGACTTCGGCCTTGGTAGTGGGATGTGAAAAAAAAATGGCAGCACTCTGTATAGCAGTGGCTACTTTGGCTCAGCAAGAAAATGTGCAATGTTTGTCCTATTCTATGTCAAAATTAAGAGGAAAAAAGTAAACCAGGGAAGACTGGTAACATTAAGCTAATTTACAGTAGAGAGACTATTCTGGAAATTCGATCCTCAGGCCTGCTGTGTAACAGGTTTGATGAGCTGCTGTCTGTGGGGCCTGTGAGGCCTACAGCACATCTCGAGTTACAAGAGCTGGGAATCTTACTCAAACATGGAACAAAATGCCTGGTGTATACAGAATCAACATTAATGGATCATCCTGAGAGAAGAAAATGCAAGAGGTGTGAGAGAACACGCAAAAGAGGATTTGGGGCTGGAATCACTGCAAGGCTAAAAGCAAATCCCTACAGCCCTGCACTCCCATACATTCTGCTGGCAAATGTTCAATCATTGGAAAGCAATATGGATTATTTAAGGCTGGAATTATCTACTCAGAACAAGGTGAGGAAATCCTGTGTGCTTATTTTTACTGAAACTTGGCTAAACTCTAACATTAATGACAGTGCATTCCATGTGGAGGGGCTATCACTTTTTATAGCAGACAGAATACATTCTCTCAGTGGTAAGTCCAGAGGGGGAGGGGTCTGCATATAGATCAATAACAACTGGTGTACCAGTTGTGAGATAGTATCCTCACATTGCTCAGGTAATCTAGAGTTTTTGTCACTGAAATGCAGACCCTTTTATATACCCAGGGAATTTAACAGCATCTGCATCACAGCTGTCTACAGTCCTCCCAATGCCAATCCAAATGAAGCAATGACCACATTATACCAGGTTATAAATGAACTACAAAACAGGAATCCAGACTGTGTTCATATAGTGGCAGGTGACTTTAATCAGGCCAACTTAAAAACAGCTCTGTCTCACTATTTCCAATATGTGGACTTTGCAGCAAGGGGTGAGAACACACTGGACAAGGTATACAGCAATGTTTAGCTGGCATTTAAGGCAGTGCCTCACCCACACCTGGGAAACTCTGACAACCTCTCCATATTGTTACTACCAGCATATAAACCATTACTAACTAGAGGGAGACCAACAGTTAAACAAGTAAGAGTATGGCCACAGGGTGCATTCTCAGCACTCCATGACTGATTTCATAACACAGTCTGGAGCATATTCAAGGAGGCAGCTACTGAGAACCAGTGTATCAACCTGGAGGAGTACACCGAGGCAGTGATGGGCTACAGCTCAAAATGTGTGGATGCTGTAACAGTCACCAAAACCATCATCACACGAGCCAACCAGAAACCCTGGCTGACCAGAGAGATGTATGAACTACTGAAAGCAAGGAATGCAGCCTTCAGGTCTGGAGACAGGGAAGCCCTCAGAACAGCCAGAGCAAATCTGAACAAGGGAGTGAGGGAAGGAAATGTCAGAAGGATCTAGAGCTACTTCTCTGACCAAAAAGACCCCAGGCACCTATGGCAGGGTATCCAGTCCATAACTGACTACAGACACCTGTCGTCACAATGTGAGGACAACAAGGAATTCCTAAATAAGCTGAATGTCTCCTTCAGCAGATTTGAGGAAGGGAACATTACAACAGCAAAGAAAATGCCTATCGGCCATAACGAGAAGATGCTCACCCTCAAACCAGCTGATGTCCAGAGGGCACTGCTCAGACTTAACCCTAGAAAAGCAGCTGGGCTCGACAACATCCTAGGGGGTGTGCTCAGGGACTGCACAGTGCAACTAACAAATGTCCTCATGGATGTCTTAAATAACTCTCTGAGTCAACAAATAGTTCCAAAATGCTTCAAGGATACAACAATCATTCCATTACCAAAGAAGTCTCCACTATCTTGCCTAAATTACTACCACCCTGTAGCCCTAACCTCCACAGTAATGAAGTGTTTTGAAAGGCTAGTCAAGGATGCCATAACATCTGGGCTGCCTGCTAATCTTGACCCTCTGCAGTTTGCTTACAGAACTAACTGCTCTATGGCAGATGCCATCTCTCTAGCACTCCATCGATTGCTGGAACACCTTGAGAATAACAACACCTTTGGGAGGGTACTATTCATTGACTTCAGCTCTGCTTTTAACACAGTCATCCTGCTTCATCTGGTGATGAAGCTCCTCCAACTGGGTGTCAAAACTCCACTTTGTAACTGCATTCTTGACTTTCTCACAGGCAGACCTCAGAAAGTGTGCGTAGGAAATAACTCCTCAGATAGCATCACTCTTAACACTGGAGTTCCACAAGGATGTGTACTAAGTCACTTGTTGTTCACCCTGTTAAGAGATGATTGTAAAACCAGGTACAATGCAAATCACATCATCAAGTTTGCTGATGACACAACACTGGTGGGACTCATCAGTGATGATGGTGAAACAGCATATAGAGATGAGGTGGAACAACTCATTACCTGGTGTGGAAATAACAACTTAGCACTAAATGTGAACAAGAAAAAAAAAGAGATGATCATAGACTACAGGAAAAATCGCAAGGAACATTCTCCCCTCACCATCAATGGGGAAACAGTTGAAAGAGTGAGAAGCATGAAGTTTCTGGGACTGCACATCGATAAGGTCTTGTCTTGGAGCCCAAATACAAATGGTATAGTCAAGAAAGTGCAACAGAGGCTGCACTTTTTAAGAAGACTGAGGAGAGCGAATCTTCCATCAGCAGTTTTCACTACCTTCTAAAGAGGTATGATAGAAAGCATCCTGATGAACAGTCTTGTGGTATGATATGGAAGCTGCTCTACCTCTGAGCGCAAATCCCTCCGGAGAGTGGCAAAGACAGCTGAGAGGATCATTAAGACCACCTTACCACCTATCCATGATGTGTACTTATCCAGATGTCTCAGCAGGTCTAGAGGAATAATTAAAGACTGCACTCACCCTGCTTACAGACTGTTCCTACATCTATCATCCGGAAAGCACTTCCGAAGCATACATTGCAGAACTACGAGATTCAGGAACAGCTTCTTCCCTAATGTCATCAGGCTACTGAACTCTAATAAATACTACACTCCATGATGTCCAACTGGGTCAGTAGAAACTATTTAAATCTGTGCAAGAATCTGGTTACCAGTCTCACCTAATACTTAGTCCAATATTCACGATGACTGTAACTTATAGGCCATCTAGGGCAGCAGCAATGCAGTAAAATATCTCTTCTTTCAGTGCAATACATGAAAATTCGTAAATTAACCATAGTGCAATACTCTAAGGTCCATAGTGCAATCCTCTAATGCTCATAGTGCAATAATTAAATGTCTGTTTCTGTGCAAGGATCAATCCAATGTCTTAATCAAGTACCTGTGCAATACTAAATTCTCATGCAAGTAAGTGTTCAGTTCAAAAAGTGTTAAAATGTGTTTCTAATTATCTGCAATATTAGTCTGTCTACCTGCATGTTCATGATGTAATAGCTGGGTGTTATATGTGTAAATGTCTGTGAAAATAGTCTATATGTTGTCTGCACATTGAGTCTGGAGATACGGAATTTCATTTAGTTTTTGCACTTGTGTGATTCTGAATGACAATAAAGTTTACTTCGGCTTTGACTTTGACTTTGATGTTTGCCCCTTCCCTTTGCTGATCCTGCTGAAGCTGTTTCCTCAGGATTATGTTGTGTAGGATAGCACATACTGTGAATATTTCTGTAGATGTCCATGAATTGTACTGCAGGGCTTCCTCAGATGTATCTAGGCAGCAGTGCTGTGACTTCAGCAGTCCAGACAAACTCTCTGTGATATTTCTGGTTTGAGTATGTGCCTCATTATGGCATTCTTCTGTAATTGTGTGTACATTTCTGATGGGGTATCATCAGCCACAGTTCCTGTGCATAACCTGCATCACCCATTAGATGACCCAGTAGTATATCCCCAGAGCAAACATCTGGTACAGTTGGGAGCTGTGCCAGATATGTGAGTCATGGTAACTGCCAGGGTTGCCACCACACATATTCCAGATTATTCAATTGGCATTACACATGACTTGTCAGTTGATAGAGTGGCAGCCCTTTCTATTTATTTAGAGCCTACCTGTTCCCTGGGTGGTGCCTTTATTTGTATATGTGTGCAATCTATGGCACCCAGTACTTCAGGGTAGTGTGCAGGTAGGTAGAACTCCTTCATATTTCTGGCACTCTCCTCAGAACAACAGGGAAAATATATGTGGTCACTGGCATGTTGGAGCATAGTATTCAGGAATTGGTGGAGAATCCTGGATGCTGATACCTGTGACATCCCCAAAATGTGTCCTGTTCAAACATACCTATAGCTAAAATTCTTAAGGGCTACACATACCTTTGTCTCCACTGGGATGGATTCCCATCAGTTGGCTCTGGCTCTGAGTTGAGGATGGCAGAGGTCACAGAGTTCCTGTAGTGTGTTCCTGTCCACCCTGTAATACTCTAAAATTTCTACATCATGTAGGTTGTGGAAAGTTAAACAGGGCCTGAAAACTCTCCTCCTTCGTAGCCTATTAGCAGCAGCAGCAGCACTGGTTTCATTCTGTAGCACATACACATGAATTAAAACAGCAGCAGCCCCTAACATTCAGTCCATGTAAACTCCTTTCTGTGGTTGTATTCCAAAAGTTTTGGAATTTGCAGGAAAATCAATCACTGAGTCTACATGCATGCTTTATAGCTTGTTGAATAGCTCCACCATGTTGGATTGGTTGATTAGCAAGCATTTCAGCTGCTTATGGTGTAATTAGCATGCCACAGTGTTTAACTTGTTTGAGTAGGGGTGCATGCCTCTAGACGGTGCTTACTGAAACTAAAACTTACTGTGGAAATGTGTATTGAATTCCCCCCGACTGTTTTTAGAAACTTGCAAAGTTGCTGGTACAAAAGGTTTTGTATTAGTGTGCATTTTATGAACAATATGAAGCCTGGAACTGAAATATCTGCTCTTATTTAGTGTCTTCAGTCCTCAGTGCTTTGCCAGAAAAACACAAATACCATGAGGAACAGGCCAAAGCTATGAAGCAAAAATATGGACAATCTGTGAAATTCTAGATAGTTGAGAGGTATATCAGTAACTGACCCCCATCCATAAGTGCATATATCCTGGCTGACTATGAATACATGGCTGTGGGAATACTTCTAAAGAGTTCTTTGTAAAATAGTCACATCATGATGTCATACTGTTGCATCCTGGGAAATATCCATAATTAGTAGCAGTGATGGCCAATCATGAGGATGGTCCTCCTAGTCTTTATTTTATCTTTTCACTCATGCAGGTGAATGCTGCCATTGGGTTTTACCATACCTTAATAATGTTATCTTTCTTTGGTCTCAGTATGGCTGGTGGCAACATGCACATTGGAAATGGGTAGTGGAGGTCACCTGCAGCAATGCTTGCTTCAACCCCCTTGACTCCTAAGAAGCTAATGACTAAGAAATTAAAAGCTGTGAATGTTAGTGTTCAGTATTGTGTACAATGGTAGATTACTTTATTATAAAGTATAGTTCCTTAGCCTGCAGCAAGGGTGTAGCCAGGCATACTCTCTGTACTCTAGTGAGTACATTTTTTTTCTGAGGATAATATCATCATGACTTTTTTTCAAGTCATGTTATGTCTACAACTGTCTTAGTGAATGGCTTAAACAACTGATAGAATATTGTCAATCTTAAAACAATATTTTTAATAGTTTTAGGAGGAACAGCTGAAAATGTTACTTAATTTTATTAAGTGCTTGGGGGCATCATTTTGAGAGATGTATCCATTTTTAAATGTTAAATATCCAAAGGGGGTAGCTTGTGAGTACAAGATGGAATTAACTTGCTATACCCCTTGCCTGCATACACTATATAGTTATTGAAAATTACTGCATTCAGAATAGTCAGATCTTATTCCAGATATTGCTACACCATGTTGTGGCACCTGGGAAAAGTATACAATTGCTATGAATTGGTAAGTAAACCTGAGTAATGAAAGGTTCCTAGAACAATAGAAAAGACAGAACCAATGTTAAAACTTGTTTTTTGTCTGCATTTTTTCTGAAATAGCACAATGTTTTCAAGTATTCTGTAACCAATCAAGGGCAAAGAAAACGGAACAAAAACCCTGGCTGATATTTACTTCTAGAAATGTTAGATAAAAGTGGAGAAGTGAAAATTAAAGGTGTCATACACTACATCAGTGTTGGGCTCTTAAAGTCTATATAAAAAGAAACGTTGTATAACAGGTGAATGAATTGTCTACATAAAGAAAAGCGTATGCTGTTAATAGTCATGCAGGTATTAGATCTTTTATGTTGTGTTCCTTTTCTCTACTTCACCTTCTATATTTACTTACAACCCCTTCCTACTAAGACTGTCAGTATGAGTATAACCCCCTCCTGTTGTCACTGTTTCCTTCATAAACTGCCCCAACACTTGTCACACTGCTCTTATCTTCATGCGTATCTAAATTTAAGTTTCCAATTTCTTGTGAAGTAAACTCTCTCTGCATCTTCTAGCTTGGATGTTATGTAACATATTCAATAATTATTTAACTGCACTTAACTGAACACAGATGTTATTTTGTTATGTTAGATAGTTCATGAACCAGCACAACAATGATTCATGTCATGAAAATGATGACCTGAAAAACAAAACTATGCAATTTATAAAAATAAATAAATAAATAAGTCAAAATTTGATATTAAATGGCTTTCCACAAATTGACAAATATAACCATTGAAATACATACAACTATACAAACACAATGCCAGGTAGAAATACCGCATTGATGAAATTAAACAGTAACAGAAATGGTGCTTTTTGCATGGGAGTTGCATTCCACTCCATCCTTCTCCCCTATATGGATGGTTTGCCCCATACCTCCCTTACTTATATATACCAGCTTTAGCATCATACAACCATGAGGAAGCCAACAGTTCCGTCAAGGTGTTTTTTAGTATAACAGTTTATTTTTTACTCAAGTGAAGTTTTCACACATTTTGGGTTTTGTTCGAATTGACATTAACCCTGAAGAATTAATTAGAACTGCCCTTGTCAGAACAACATTCTCCTACACAATACTGTAATACTTGCAGCACTGTGCACAAATAATGTGTGACAGAAGTGCATTTTTTGTGGTGGAGTTCTCTAAGCTTGGGTAACCTCTTACTTTTCTACTAATAATGAGTTACTAAATAATAGCATTATACGTCTGAGCGATGCAGACTTTTCCTAGATAACTGACCTTGTAGCCTTTGAAGAGAACTTACTACAAGCTTACTTTGTGTGTGTTATTTCACACGAACACGTGTACAAAGCCAGATTACTTCTGAATGTTTATGGTTTATAAAGTTTATAATAATATACAATGAAATCTGTGTTTGTGGTCCTAATTGTGTGATGCATTACACAGCTCCAGTGAGAGAGCTATCCACATTGTGTATTATGAGGGCTGGGGAAGTATGTGGAGGGTGACATCATACTTTGGACATATTACTAATTTATATTTGTGTCATTAGCCACACATTTTTACACATCCTTGATAGGGCTTTGTCCCTAGGTCTACTCCCCCCATAATGCCAAAACAAGACATCCAACCAGTGTGACCATTTATTAGGGGCATACAACAATCATA
>NC_056733.1:574796736-574841736 GCF_019279795.1 Protopterus annectens | reverse complement strand
CCCTCCCTGGTGCCACCGTCCTACAGGTAAAGTTGTGGTGATCCAACAGTTTATTTACTTCCCTGATTGTTATCTCCCTAACAGCAGTTAAAAAGTTGTTAATGCCTAGTTTCAGGCAAGTTAACTTGTCTGCTGGAAGCCTGAGGGTTGCATGCACTACATGAGTTTCCAGATCTTAGAACACCAGAGCCTTGACTGGGCCTCTGATTTAGTCTGCAGTTAGGGGGACCCCTAACTCCTGACACAGCTTGATGAAATGCTCCATATCCATCTTGGCACCTTCAGCCCCATCTCTAAGGATTAAGAAGTCATCTAGATAATGAACTGCTGCTTCATGTGGGTTTTTTACTGCTAACACAATTGCAGAGTTCTGATGCATTTCTCAAATGAGGTTCACACCAGTGGCAGCTGCTGACTTCAAATCAAAGGGGGGCTGCAGGAGACAGCTGAATGGGTGGGGTCAATGGGAAGGGGTGCGGCCAACTAGAAAGGGGAGGAGCTATGCTCAAAACCACAAAAACTAAATATACTGCCCTGGGTGCCAAACCATCATTATGAGAGTCCAATCAAGACAAAATGAAGTGTAGAAGAATAAAAATATTTCAATGCATTGGCTGCATGACAGCTTAATATCTAGATGGAAACAAAAAAGGTTGTGAGACATGAAAGAATAAATCACTTTTTTTAAATACATTAATGGAATGCCAGTCAAAATCAAGTATAAGAAAAACAAGCAGCACTCAACTCAGACCACTTCTTGCACTGCAGTTCTAATTATAATTTATATTCAGCTTTATTAAAGTACCAAGTAACATGCTGAAAGTAGAAAACTCTGATGCCCCCACTTGTAAAAATGTTCCTTATCCAAAAAAAGACCTGCTGCCTGACATCTACTTGTTTCATGGGGAAAACATGATCAAAGTAAAAAATGAAAAGCAAACAAGAAATAAGCTCAAGATACATTGCTTAAAAGGATTACTGTACAGGATATGGCTCACACTAAAAGGATTACTGTACAGGTTATGGACCACATGATTGGCATTCTGTTTACGGGTAAAGCCTGCAGAGATGACTGGAAGTCTCCAAGTGTAATGAGACTCTTAAAATAATGTAATCCTGTCCTTTATTACAAATACTGGCATATGCATTTCAATACCCAAGGCTTATACATTATCTAGTTAAGTATTATCTACATGGCAGCAGAAAGGCTTTCAATGTTGCCAGTTCTTTAACAGTATGCTTATTAAAGCTTACTTGCATCTTGCAATCTCAGCCAAGCTTACCTAATGGTCATTAAAGTATTGCTACTTAAACACAGAGCAACAGGCACTTTGAGTAATAAGCATAAATCAACAGTACAAAAAATATGACAGAAACCAGACCATTCTGTAAAAATCAAGGACAGATGAAAAGCCACTCTAGTACTTGTGTCTACCTTGGATGGGGGGATACTCTGCACATTTACACTGCATAACTACTCCTTGCCTTGCTTCGACACATCCAGAATCACTACATGGGGGAGTGGGGTGCAACAAGTATGTCACAGTTTGAAATGTCTCTGGCTGACTTGTGATGGCCCTGACACATTTGTCATACCTCTCAACCTCAGAGCAGGAAATCTGGACAAAGCCATACAAAGAAATGGGACAAAGGTCCAAAAATAAGGACAATTTTTAAAATATTGTTCTTATAAACTTAGAAAGATAATAGAGGTATTGCATTAGTATGAATTTTCTGAATGGTATGAAATCTGAAACTCAAATGTCTGTCATTATTTTCTAACTTCTGTCTTTAATGATTTGTCACTAATTTACCAAAAAAACACAATTTTATGAAAAATGGACCAAAAATGTGATGTAAAAATATAAAATAACAACACAATACAGCTGGGAACCTGTCAAAGAAGGGATACTTTAATATTAGTACTGCTAACTTGAGCAGCTGACAAAATAAAAGACTCTACATGCATTTCTGAAATAAAAGTAATCTAACTGGTTATTACAGTTATTTCTTAATTATAAACCCTCCATGTTTTCTTCCAAAATTGTTATTTTGCAGAGGGATCATTAGGGGAAGAGCAACATGTTGAGCCAAAATCAGGGACAGTTGAGAGGTTTGGCTATGCCTAATTCTATAAACCAATTTATTTGCAAGTACCTCTCAACCTGTTAATGCAATAAATCTGGACAAGGCCAAATATATTGGGGGAACATATAAACAGTACTAAAAATTGCTCTTGTATAAACTGAGACAGTTGATAGAATAACAGGTCTTACTTTAGCATGCATTTTTCTGAAGGTTATGAAGTCTGAAACTCAGTGTGTCATTATTTAGTGACTTAATTCCTAAATGATTTGCCAGAAAACCACAAATTTTATGAGGAACAAACCAAAATAAGAAGCAAAAATCTATTCATTCTTTGAAAATCTGGACAGTTGGGAGGTATGGTTCAGCTGGGGCTGCCTAAGTTTGCCGCCCTTCCCCCTCACAAAACCATGGTCAAATGGAGCCTCCCCCTGCAGCCATTCCAATGATCCATTACTTGGCTATTTCACTCCATTTACCATAAACACTAATGTGCATACTGATTTACTTCTATGATGATTTGAACTTCATTTGAAAGTTTTATTTTGCATTTTACAGCACAAACACTAAGACATCTGCTAAACAAACTTGGCATTAAAACTTCTCTGCCATTGAAACTCACATTCATTGAAACAACATTGAAACCCACATTCAAAGAAAATACATTTTACCCGTGGCATATAAAGATTAATTCTGGGCTGTTTTCAAATCATAGGCCCCTTGCATATGAAACATACATGTGCTCTTTGATACACCTTCCTATTGCTTTGAACATTTTTCCAGTAAACAATGAAACAAAACGCCTGCACCAATGACAAAACTGCCCAATTCAGAACATTTCCATCATAAAAGTCTACTCAAACTTCTACAGTCCACTATTATCAGTAAATATGCACAATTCTACAGTCCACCATTATCAGTAAATATGCACAATCTCTGAAGTAGTAAAAAAGTCATCTAAATAATTCCACGTTAAATAAATCTGTAATGAAGAGGTTGCTGCTACCAATCACCTTTATATTTCATGGTTTCATCGAAAAATAAAGTGCCTGATGCCCCTGAGGAATAAATTGCCTAAATTACATTAAAAATAAGCTAGTAATATTGCAATAGGAAATGGATGGCAAACTGATAACAGGCTCATAGTTAGTATCTTAACTTTCAGTACGGCAGCATTCACCCCTTATGGGAGTAGAATCAACAACCTTCTGCATCAAAAGCAAGTACACAACCTGTTGTGCTATTAGCAATGTAAGCTGACTTAGCATAATCAGCACTAAACTTCTCTTCTCTTGCAGCTCTCAGCTCCTTGTAAAATCTATTCAATACCCAACTGTATCTTAACTTCGCAGCACAAGAAATCTGGAAAAAGCCAAATTTATTGGGGTGGGTCAAAAGGGCAAAAAACAGGGACACATTAAACATTGCTTGTATAATCTTGGAAAGCGGCTAGAATAAAATGCTGTTACCACCATACATTTTACTGCCAAGGTCCCTGTGCAAAACAATCAGAGCAACATACCACTATGCCAGATCAGCTGCTTTGTGAAAGAGAGGAAGACTGAAACTTAAATGGCTATCATTTAATGAATTCAGTTCTTACCATAGCTGTCAACATCTTAGCACAAAACACCTGGACAAACCCAGTAATGAGGGAATACAGCCCTCAAACATATTCAGCGAATTCAGTTCTTGCCATAGCTGTCAACCTTAGCACAAAAAACCTGGACAAAGCCAATAACAGGGTAATACAGTCCCAAAAATAAGGAGAAATTTCAAATAGTCATCTTATAAACTTAGAAAATTGCTATAATAAAAGGTTGTGTTACTATATATTTATTGCTAGAATAAAAAGTTGTTTTACTAAGTATTTTCTGAAGAATATGAAGTCTGAAATTCAAATGCCTGTCAATTTTACTTCTGACGGAACAAAAACAATTTTCAGCAGAGGCCCAGGGAGAAATACTGTAGACACATGTCTTTGTAAAATGGCAGGATACCAGAGCAAATCCACACAAACACAGGGATAAGATGCAGACTCCACACAGAAAGCACCCCAGTCAAGAATCAAACCAGAAAACCTATAGCTGGGAGGCAACAATATTGACACTGCACCATCAAATATGTAAGGAATTAAACATTTAGAAACCTGAAGTCTGAAATTCAAATGTCTGTCAATTTTATTTAACATTTGTTAATCAGGACAGTCTGACTTGGAACAAAAAAACAATTTTCAGCAGAGGCCCAGGAAGAAATAATGCAGACATGTCTTTGTAACATGGGAGGACACAAAAGCAAACCCACACAAACACAGGGAGAAGATACAGACCCCACAAAGACGGCACCCCAGCCAAGAATCAAACCTAATAACCTGTAGCTGTGAGGCAACAATGCTACCACTGCACCATGAAATATCAAGCATTGCAACATTTACAAACCACAGATATTATGAGGAGCAGATCAGATCAAATATGAGGCAAAAATCTGCAATTTTTTTATAAATGGTGGTGGGTAGGGAATTCAGGTCTTTAACACCTGCATACAAGGTACAGGGTTCAAGCCTGAGGTATTCCCTACTACACCTCCATGAGTCTAACCACCAGTATATTGCACCTGGGGCATTCACACACACACACACACACACACACACACACACACACACACACACACACACACACAAACACACCCCTCAGTAGGCTACGAAAACCCGCGCAAATCCACACCAGACCCTGCCCATTGCAAGATCTTCCCCCGACCAGACTGCTGACATTGCAGTCTGACCCCGACGTGTTTTCCCAGCGAGTTCCAGGACAGTCTATGCAGTTTAAAACTGCATAGACTTCTGGGAGCTCCATTCTTTATGTTTCCCAGTCAGGACTGCTGCTGAGACAATCTGCGCATGCTCCACACTGTCTCAGCAGCAGTCCAGACTAGTGCAAATGTGCAAAAGTCTGCGAATTTTAATTTTTTTTCTTTTTATTTCTTTATTTTTTCTTTATTTACAGTTGAGGGGGCTGCAGTCCAGCAGTCCAATAGCACGGGCTGCCCCTGGTTCACACCACTATACAGCTCATGGGCATAGCCAGGTCAAAGTAAAATTGGTCTTTGAACCATATGAACGAAACAAGCCCTTGCAAGTACGGCTAGTGCACAGCCCCAAAAAGAAACAGTTCAATGAAGAAATCAAAAAGCCAGCACACAGTGATGTCTATAGAAAGCTCAAAATTTAATATAACATGCTTAAATTAGACAAAAACAGACTTGTTTTGGCTGAAATAAAATAAAGCCTTCATCAGTGTGAATCATATAAAAAAAAAAAAAAAAAAAAGATTTTTTTATGATTCACACTGATGAAGGCTTTATTTTATTTCAGCTGAGACCGGTCTATTTTTGCCTAATTTAAACATGTTATATTAAATTTTGAGCTTTCTATAGACATCACTGTGTGCTGGCCTTTTGATTTCTTCTTTGAACTGTATGCCCAACAAAGGTTAGTCATCTCTGCAGATGATCTGCAAATGAAAAATGGCTTCAACATCTAACTTCACTAACCAGGGATCAGGAAACTCTTGATGGATGACATTGTCTATGGATGCCTACTGATCCCTGACCTCTTCTCTGCTGATGTTGTCATTGGCAGAAGAATCCAATGGAAATAATAACTGATGAATCAGTCTAAAATGGCCCCTTTTCTTCCTTAGGTACTAAGCCTAAGGTAGAGATTTTGCAGAAGATGAATGGGGAAACAACAAAGGAACCAAATACTCTGTCTTTGATGTCCTCTTTGTTAAGAAGATTCCTGACCATCTCCTCCTTGCTAACAATTGAGTGCAGATTATGGCACAGTGTTACACTGAGGGTGTCCTGGGATTTTATGGAAAAGCTTGACAAAAAACTTTGCATAAGTTCTTGCTTTGTAGAAACATCAACACTCCTACCCTGATTAAAGAGTTGAACAAACTGCTTGTTGTGAAAGCCTTGAAAGGAACCAGCCCATCTGTAACCCCAAAAGAAGCTAACTCCAGTTTGTTTACTGTGCTGGAAAAGGGGTCTGCTTTGAATCTCTTAAGCAGATACCTTTACTTGCTCTTGACCTTCCTTGGCTCAGCATTTCTCTTCTTGGTGACCTTTTCCACAATATGAACAATCATGAACAAAGCAATAGGTGGACCACACACACCTGCCACTATTAAGCATCCAAATTGACCGAGAAAAGATTCTCTGTTCTTCCAGAATTACAGGAAGTTTGGGTTGTGGCTTGTCTATCATGGCACCCGGACAGATGTATACATGCCTGTCCTCCCATTTTAGAGACCTATCAATATCCTTCATCTTTGTGAACCTCTGGTCATACCAGAGCCATGCAAACCCAGCCTTGAACCAGCAAACTTCCTGAGAGGGAAGAAATAGTTGAAGAAGGTCAAAGCCTTGCTGGGATTCTTTTCAAAAAAGACCACTATGAAATGGATAAAGCCCCAACACAATTGTCAGAATTATGAACACTAGATTTATCAAATTATTTCTTACTGATGGCCACCAAGGATGATGCTAAGATCTTGGCTCCTGCAACCACTTTATCTATAATGTGCTGGAATCCTTCAGAATCGACCTACTCATAGATGTCTATGTATTCCACTCTTTTGATCTTGTTCTTAATAGTGATATGGATGTGCACCATAATGGCAAAACCCAGAGAACAAGGCACAAACTCTTGCATCAAATTCTGGTCAGAGGTGAAACTAGCTGCCAACTGGGGGACCACCTCTCTCAACTTGAGTTGCTGACTGGGCATAGGTAATTAGGTAAAAGAAACTGGCAGGACCAGCTGCACTTGACAGGTCATCCCCCCAGCAGTTGGGACCCACTTTGCAGTATTCAGGCCTCTTTCAATAAATAAACCAAAAAGCTTGGACCTCTCTTCCTGTGATAACATATCTAAAAAATCTACAAAATTATCCTCTGTTGACTGACCCTGAACACTAATATCATTTCTACATTCCAAATGTACTTCATTACCTGATGACAGATTATTGTTTGGTTAATAGTGGATGTCACACGTGCTTCCTCATACACATGTCCACCATGCCTCTGTGAGACATTTGCTTAGACTTCTTTGCTGCCAGGTTGGAGTCACGGGAACTTGCTTCTTCATCATAAGACATCATATTCTTATTCCAAGTCAGGACATCTGCAAAAATATGGACAGTTGAAAGGTATGCCCAAAACAATGACTAGACCAAAAAACAACACAACAAGGGAAAGCCAGTACTTGGATTTGATCTCCAAACCACTGCTCCCCAGGCATGTATTCTACCACTACACTAGCCCACTAATACAGAAAGGAGGGGTCCGAATGGAGAGATGAAAAGTCAGCAAGCAAGGGAGAGTAGTAGTGCTGAAATTGAATTCATCCTCAAGTCTTGGCAAGTATCTTCACGAGGCGGACCCTGTTTTTCATAAAATCTCGTCAAGGTGATCCTGATATATAGACTGTATTTATATAGTATATATCATGGACAAAAATAGGTTAAAGATGAAAAAAGATAGCTGGGTGCACAAGACCCAGGATAAAAAAGTGCCCAATCCTGGTAGGCACACTGGTGCCAGGACTGAAAAAGATAGCAGTGTAGAGTCCTCAAAATATGGAAACATTGCTACAATGGAGCTAGGCCAGGCCCAGGGGTGAGGATGGCCCCCCCATTGTAAAAGGAAGTAGTCCATAAAAATCACAAAAACTGATAAGACAAAGAAGAGCCATAAAGACAATAAAATGGACTATTGAAGATAAGAAAGAAATTATGTATTGTTGCTATTATGCAAAAAGCCCAGAATTTTCGGATACAAGATATACAAAATGATTAAGAGAGAAATTAAAGGAAAGAAAAATACGTCCATAAGAAAAACTGTCAGAAGCTTCAAATAAAATTTTTATTTATTAATATAACAGATTTGTGAAAAACAGTATATAGATCAAGAAACATTGATCTGTTTGGAAAAAGAAGCAGCTGAGGAAGTGCAAAAATATGAACAAGAAAACCTAGAGATTTTAAAAAGTATAAAAAAGAAATATTGACATGGGAAAGAAAGATACATTTGATATGGTGCAATATTTATGCAAAGGAGAAAGCCAAATTAATCAATATAAAGAAGGCAGTCTCAAAGATGTTTGAAGAGAAATGCAGGCAAAGGCATGCAGATATGGATAATTTCACAATAAAGAAAATAATATCACAAAGTGGGAATGCAGAAAAGATTAGTAAAGCAGAAGTTAAAATATAGAAGATGAAGTTATGGAGTGCTTGAGAAGTGAAGGATTTGGTGTAGAAGGTCTAACACAGGTTACATCACAGCAAGATGGAGTTAGTCCACAAAGTAAGGGGAAGCAGAAAGATCAGGAGACATCTGAAGAAGAAATATGGACATGCGAAAGAAAAAGAGAGTTAATATGGTGTAATATTTCTGCAAAGGAGAAAGCAAAACTAACCAATACAAAAAGAGCAGCACCAAAAATATTCGAAGAGAAATACAGGCAAAGGAATCCAGATATGGAAAACTTTACAATGCAAATGATAGGGAGACCAATAGGAAAAGTCGAAAAGGAGATCAGTAATGGAAAAGTTAAAGAAATAGAAACTGAGGTTATGGAGTACCTATGAAGTGAAGGATTCAGTGCAGAAAATTTAATTCAGAAAGCACCACAACAGGTTAGAGCAATGGATATCCAAATTAAGGGGAAACCAGTGGAACAGGAAGCAATTGGTCAGGTGCCATATCAAAGTCAAAGTCAAAGTAAACATAGTCATTCAGAAATCACACAAGTGCAAAAACTGAATGAAATTCTGTCTCCGGACTCAATGTGCAGACAACATATAGACTATTTTCACAGATATTTACACATATAACCCCTAGCTATTATATCACAGACATGCAGGTAGGGAGACTAATATTGCACATAATTAGAAAAACATTTTAACACTTTTCAGAGTGAACACTTACTTGCATGAGACTTTGGTATTGCACAGGTACTTGGTTAAGACATTTCATTGATCCTTGCACAGAAAGAGACATTTGAGTATTTCACTGTGAACATTAGAGTATTGCACTATGGACCTTAGAGTATTGCACTATGGTTAATTTACCAATTTGCAACATGTATTGCACTGAAAGAAAAGATATTTTACTGCATTGCTAATGCCCTAGATGGCCTATAAGTTACATGATGAGTATTGCACTAAGTATTAGACGAGGCTGATAACCAGGTTAATACACAATTTGAGACAGTTTCTACTGACACAGGTGGACATCACTGAGTGTTAGTGGTTACTAGAGCTCAGCAACCTGATGACATCAGGGAAGAAACTGTTCCTGACTCTCATAGTTCTGCAACATATGCTTCGGAAATGCTTTCTGGATGATAGATGTAGGAAAGTCTGTAAGCAGGGTGAGTGCAGTCTTTAATTATTCCTCTGGCCCTGCTGAGACATCTGGATAAGTACAAGTCATGGATAGGTGGTAAGGTGGACTTAATGATCCTGTTGGCTGTCTTCACCACTCTCTGGAGGGATTTCCACTCAGAGGTAGAGCAGCTTCCATACCATACTACGAGGTTATTCATCAGGATGCTTTCTATAGTACCTCTGTAGAAGGTAGTGAGAACTGTCGATGGGAGATTTGCTCTCCTCAACCTTCTTAAAAAGTGCAATCTCTGGTGTGCTTTCTTGACTATGGCATTTGTATTTGTGTTCCAAGACAAGTCCACATTGATGTGCACTCCCAGAAACTTTGTGCTTTTCACTCTTTCCACAGTTTCCCCATTGATAGTGAGGGGAGAATGTTCCTTCTGATTTTTCCTGTAGTTCACAATTATCTCTTTTGTCTTGTTCACATTTAGTACTAAGTTGTAATTTCCACACCAGGTAGTCAGTTGTTCCACCTCATTTCTATATGCTGTTTCATCATCATTATTGATGAGGCCCACCACCGTTGTGTTATCAGCAAACTTGATGATGTGATTTGTATTGTACCTGGCTGTACAATCATGTGTTAACAGGGTGAACAGCAAGGGACTTAGTACACATCCTTGTGGAACTCCAGTGTTAGGAGTGATGCTATCTGAGGAATTATTTCCTGTGCACACTTTCTGAGGTCTGTCTGTGAGAAAGTCAAGAATCCAGTTACAAAGTGGAGTGTTGACACCTAGTTGGAGTACCTTCATTAGCAGATGAAGAGGGATGACCATGTTAAAAGCAGAGCTGAAGTCAATGAACAGTACTTTTGTGTAGGTGTTTTTATTCTCCAGGTGTTCCAGCGATAGATGGAGTGGTAGAGAGATGGCATCTCCCATACAGCAGTTTGCTTAGTAAGCAAACTGCAGAGGGTCAAGATCAGCAGGCAGCCTGGATGTTATGGAGTCATTGACCAGCCTTTCAAAACACTTCATCACTGTGGATGTGAGTGCTACATGGTAGTAGTCATTTAGGCAAGATGATGGAGACTTCTTTGGTAATGGAATGATTGTTGTATCCTTGAAGCATTTCAGAACTATTTGCTGACTTAGAGTTTTTGAAGATATCTGTGAGGACATTTGTTAGTTGCACTGTGCATTCCCTGAGCACACACCCTAGGACGTTGTCAGGCCCAGATACTTTTCTCAGGTTAACTCTGCACAGTGCATTCTGGACATCAGCTGGGTTGAGGGTGAGCATCTTCTCGTTATGGCCGATGGGCATTTTCTTTGCTGTTGTTCTATTCCCTTCCTCAAATCTGCTGAAGTAGACATTCAGCTTATTTAGGAATTCCTTATTGTCCTCACATTGTGGCGATAGGGATCTGTAGTCAGTTATGGACTGAGTACCCTGCCATAGGCACCTGGCATTTTTTTGGTCAGAGAAGTAGCTCTGGATCTTTCTGCCATAGGTGCATTTTGCTTCCCTCACTCCCTTGTTCAGATTTGCTCTGGCTGTTCTGAGGGCTTCCCTGTCTCCAGACCTGAAGGCTGCATTCCTTGCTTTTGGTAGTTCATACACCTCTCTTGTCAACCAGGGTTTCTAGTTGGCCTGTGTGATGATGGTTTTGTTGACTGTAACATCATCCACACAATTTGAGATGTATCCCAGCACCGCCTCGGTGTACTCCGCCAGGTTGCTACACTGGCTCTCAGTAGCTACCTCCTTGAATATGCTCCAATCTGTTCTCTTGAATCAGTCCTGGAGTGATGAGACTGCACCCTCTGACCATATTCTTACTTGTTTAACTGTCAGTCTCCCTCTAGTTAACAGTAGTTTATATGCTGGTAGTAATAATAATATGGAGAGGTGATCAGATTTTCCCAGGTGTGGGTGAGGCACTGCCTTAAATGCCAGCTTAACATTGCTGTATACCTTGTCCAGTGTGTTCTCACCCCTTGTTGCAAAGTCCACATATTGGAAATATTGAGACAGAACTGTTTACGAGCCGGCCTAATTAAAATCACCTGCCACTATATGAACACAGTCTGGATTCCTGTTTTGCAGTTCATTTATAGCCTGGTATAATGTGGTCATTGCCCATTTGGATTAGCAGTGGGAGGACCATAGGCAGCTGTGATGCAGATGCTGTGAAATTCTCTGGGTAAATAAAAGGGTCTGCATTTCAGTGACAAAAACTCTAGATTATCTATGCAGTGTGAGGATACTATCTCACAACTGTTACACCAGTTGTTTTTGATGTATATGCAGACCCCTCCCCCTCTGGAATTACCACTGAGAGAATGTATTCTGTCTTCTCTAAAATGTGATTGCCCCTCCACAAGGACTGCACTGTCATTAATGTTAGAGATTAGCCAGGTTTCAGTAAAAATAAGCATACAACATTTCCTCACCTTGTTCTGAGTAGATAATTCCAGCCTTATATAGTCCATGTTGCTTTCGAGTGATCGAACAATGTCCAGAAGAGTGGATGGAAGTGCAGGCCTGTAGGGATTTGCTTTTAGCCTTGCAGTGATCGAGCCCTAGATCCTTTTTTACATGTTCTCTCACACCTCTTGTGTTTCCTACTCTTACCATGATCCAGTAATGTTGATTCTGTACATACCAGGTATTTGGTTTACTATTATAACTCCGATGTTAAGAAGTCTGACAAACATTTGCACGAAATTCAGATATGCGAAAAACAAGCAGAACTGTAAACAATGTCAACGTCATAACTGCAAATAGCATGCAATTGTTTCTCACAAATAAATGCGACCACTAACACTTCGGTAAAGTATGTGTCGGTCTTTAGACGTACATAGCATACAGTGCCGCCTTTAGCATACAAGTGGATACAATATAGTACTGTAACGTTCAACGTTATTGTGGAGTATGCAAACATAAATAGACATTCATAGGTTATTACCTCTCAGCAAGAGGTTCTCCTGTTCGATTCTCGGCTTGGCTTGGGAGTGCTTTCTGAGTGGAGTCTGCATGTCCTCCTCGTGGTTGGGTAGCGTTTGAAAGACATGCATGCGTAAATGGGTGTGCCTTCGTTGGAGGTTGGACGTTGAGCTGGCACCTTGGTATTTCATAAAAACCTACTGCCAATCATTAGCGGACCGGAGTTCCGCTGTAGCGACCCCTTACCGGGAAAAAAACGAAAAACAAACAACAACAACAGCAGATTTTCACATTATATAGGTGAGTAGCAGACAGTAAGATAATGTATTTAACATGTGTAAGGGTTTGAAATAACAGGCGTACCTTTTCTTTATTATGCAGGATACAGGTTTGTCAGTAAAATGAGCACATACCTGTACGATACTGCTACCGGTATCATAGGCTTACAGTATGATAGTGTAATATCCCAAAAAGCGAAGGGAATGTTATGTATAGATGGCTATAAATACTACTTGGAGAAATCTGCAGGACAGACGAAATACTGGTGCTGCACGCTAAAAATAAGTGAGAAATGTAAGGGGCATTTTATCACATCACTAGTTGAAGACAAGGACATATTAAAGAAGTCAACCACTCACCACCATGCTCCTGATGCAGTTAAGTGTGAGCAACTGAAGGTGACAGAGAGAATTAAGCGTAGAGCTCAACAGACTTGAAGATCCCTGCAAAATCTTGTCAGAAGTCCTGGCAAGGACTTCGACAGATATTGTCACTACAATGCCTAATACTGAGGCTTTAAAACAGACCATTCATAGGGTGAGGAGAAATGCCAACAGTAACCCCATTAAGGGTTTATCTTCACTACAAGATCTCACTTCCAACATGTTGCCACTTAAAAATGGGAAATTAATTATTGAGCATTGCAGAATCCGTAGTAGTGATCAGGAAGTACTAGTGTTGACTACCGACAGTAATTTATCTGTGTTGGGTTCCTCTGAGATTCTCTTAGTTGACGGCACATTCCCCATTAGTATGAAGGAATGTAGGCATGTGTATACTGTCTACTGTTCATTTGCTGTAGGCGGGAGTACAAAAGTCATACCAGTTTTGTATGCAATTCTACCGTCTAAGATGGAGGAATGCTATGACATGTTTTGGAAAACCTTGCTAACTTTATGTGGACGTATTGAACTGCAGCTCAAGGCAGTTATGGTACTGAGCGACTTCGAAAAAGCCGCTGTAAACAGTATCAGGAGGAATATGCCAGAGTGCATTTTCAAAGGCTGTTGGTTCCACCTTTGCAAGATAGTGTGGAGACAGATTCAGCATTGCGGACTGTCTGCATTATTCGGTAATGACAGCAGGTTTGCATTACTGTGCAAACAAATACCCACTTTAGCATTTGTTAATCCTGCAGATATAGTGGCAACATTTACTAGTATAGAGGCAGCTATGCCTGATAATGCTAAGGGCTATGTGAATTCTTTTCAAACAATTATATACTTGGGAAACAAAAGTGTTATGGCATGAGAAATAGTACAGTTGAAAGACAGACATAATTATTTGAAATACTATTTTGGAATTATTGGGATGTATGTGACAAAGGATATCCATGTACACAGAACGCGGTGGAAGGCTGGCACTGCCGTCTGCATAGCTTATTAGGGAAAAAACAACTGTTCATCACAGATGTACTGCATGCCATCATACTGGAACAAAATCATATTGAGGATGTTAGATGCCGACTATTCTGTTGTGTACCCCCATCTCCAAAGAGACATAGGCTACTTGATAAAGAAGAAATGTTTAGGAAACTATTAGCACGTCACGATGAATTTAATCCAGAAGGTTTGGTTAAACTAGTGGCACATCACTGTTCTTTCTAGTCTTAGTTGCGTATATTTCACATCGGGAATCACTGTTAGTTGCACATATGCACCTGAGGATTTGAATGAAAAGAGTGTAAATATGCTGCAGTAGACCTTTTCTACATTTTGAACTTTTGATGTATATCATCGGTATACGGACACTACACATGATGGAACCTCAGTACTCAGACTGCTGTGGGAATGGGACGTAATTTACACTGGTGCTCTACATAGAATGTCGAATAATGGAAGGGAATATCAAATTCAACTTTCCCTTTCTGTTTTTGACATTTTGTGATCAGTAAGCCTCATTTTCTCATAAGTGATTTGTTGTTATGCCGGTTCACACAAATTTTATTTGCCGTTCTAATAGTAAACTCAGGTATTTTGTTCCATGTTTGAGTAAGAGTCCCAGCTCTTGTAACTCGAGAAGTGCTGCAGGTCTCACAAGCCCCAGAGACAGCAGCTCATTAAACTTGTTACACAGCAGGCCTGAGGATCGAATTTCTAGAATACTCTCTCTACTATAAATTGAAGATATTTTGGAGCCTTCCACAAGAAACCAATACAAATGTTTACTTGAAGCTGGACAGCAAAGGAAGGAACAGGAAACTGTGGAAACTCTGATGCAGTCAATGCTGAGGAGTGATAGGCCAGTAAGTTCCCATATGACAGAGGAACTGATGGCACAGGATGAAATTGAAGAGAATGTGCCACAGAAAGATACTACAGAACTTTCTATAGAATGCCTGCAGGAAATGGAAAATAAAAAATGTGCCCTTAGTTTAAACAAAAACAAGCTAAGAGAGGAGTTGCTTGATTTAATAGAGATAGATAGACACATTAAGATCAGTGAAAGAACTAGATTGCAGAAGGTAAATAAAACCCCAAAAGTCTGAAGTTTGATAAAACAAATGAACACAGTAATTAGGACTGTCCATAGAGATCCATGTGATATAACAGAATTAAACAGTATATACTGCAAGAACACGGTAGTGAGGGAAACGAAGTAGAAACATTGAGTACCATCATGGAAGTATTAAGACAAGAAGTGTCACTTTTAGAAGAATATAGAAGATGGAACAGATCAAAATAATATTAAGAAAGATAGATGTAATAAAAGCAATGTGCAGGATTAGAACAGACCAGGATCTATCATGCACTATCACCAATAACAAGCTAAAAATTTCAGCACAAGTGGAAAAACTTAGAAGATACACAGATAAATATAAAGGAAACGTACAAAATAAGCAATTTGTTGATGACCCAAAAAAGTTCTATACAGAGTTGAGAAATGAAGTAAAATGAATTGAAAGACCACCAAAAAAGAAGAAATAGATACATTTGGGAGAAGTATTTATGAAAATCTTGTGGAACATAACAAAGATGCTAACTGAATAGAAGAAGTAAAAGAAAGAATAAGAAGTTTAAAGGTACAGGATAAGAAACTGGATGAAGTAACAGCCAGAGAGATTGAACCAAAGTTAAGAAAAGCCTCCAGCTGGAAAACCCCAAGCCCAGATGCAGTACCTAACTTCTGGTTAAAAGTATTAACATCTGTACATGAATATTTAGCTATGAGTAAGAATTATTTATATGCGCAGCCTGAACAGACACCAACCTGGCTAACAACAGGAAAAACAATGCTACTACTTATGAGTGAACCTGCAAGCTACCATAAAAAAATATAGACCAATAACTTGCCTTCCAATGATGTATAAACTATACACTGGAATTGATGCCAACAGAGTTTATAGTCATTTAGAAGAAAACTCAATTATGGCAGTAAAACAAAAGGGCAATAAAAGAAAGTCATATGAAACAAAGGATCATTTGTTGTTAAATAAAGTCATAGTGGAGAACTGTAAAAAGGGGAATAATCTAAGTATGGCATGGATTGGCTATAAAAAAGCATTTGATAGTATCCCACATTCATGAATAAGAGTGCTTAAAAATCTATAAGATACATCCTACACTGATCGACTACATTACAGTGACCATGCAATAGTGGCAGACCACTTTGTAATTAAGCCATGGTAAAGAACAAATATTATTCCAGGGATAAAAATTCAAAGGGAGATATTTCAGGGTGACTCTCTGTCACCACTGTTATTCTGCCTTGCTCTTAACGCATTAAGCTGTCTACTTTACAGCTTAGGCCATGGCTATAATTTGGCTTCTATTGTACAACAAAGTGTAAGGACTTCTCATCTTCTCTTTGTCAGTGATTTAAAACTGTATAGCTCATCAGATGAGGAACTGAAAGCACAACTGCAAGTTGTCAAAACTTTTTCAGATACTATGAGAATGTCATTTGGTCTTGATAAATGTGCAAAAGCAACCTTTAAAGCAGGTATAATGCAGCACCAAGAAAACATCAGTTTGGACAAGAATGTGATATAAAGGAACTTGAGCAAGAGGGAATGTATAAATATTTGGGAATTGATGAAGGATCAACAATAAAACATGAACAAATGTGAATAAAACTTAGTAAGGAATACTTTAGAAGACTTGATGTAATCCAGAAAACAGTAAAACAAAATGCAAGCTATAAACCAATTTGCTCTTCCTGTCCTAAAGTACAGTTTTGGCATGATTGACTGGCCCTAAAATAAGTTGAATAGATTAGATAGGAAAACAAGAAGGATGTTTTATGCTCACCAAATGATTTATAAAAATCAGTGCATACCAAGATTATATATTCCCCATTCCGAAGGAGGGATGGGCCTCCCTGAAATTGATTAAATGCATAAATCTGCAATCATGGGACTCCATGCATATCTACTGACCTCACAAGACCCAAATGTAGTGAAAGTTTTGAAACATGAGGGAAATGAATCTAAGATGACTTCTCTGCTTAATCTAGCAGAAGCATATTGGTGTTAAGCAGGAATGGAAATCAAACCCGAAGTAGATAAAATTCAGACAGCAACTGAATGTGCCAAAAACAAAAGAAAGAATATAAGGTGAAGGACCAGATGAGAAGGCAAGAAATGTTGAAAATGCATAAATATAGTTGCAAGTATAGAAAACTTCTGGAAGAACATCATGTTGATCTGGAACAAACACAGGAATGGTTAAGGAGAGGCGAATTCAAACCAAGAGATGAAAGGTTAATATTGGCTGCACAAGATATTGGGCTACGTATGCACTGGTTTACAAAGTCCATTGAATATATGGGAGAAACAGACAAATGTAGGTTTTGTAAAACCAAATTGGAAACAGTTGCATACCTTGTTGCTGACTATGACATACTAATGGCAGAAGGACTGTATACTGAAAGGCATAATAACATGGCAAGACTGTTGCACTGGGGATTGTGCAAACGTTATGGAACTGAAATGGCTGAAAAACACTGGAAACATGAGCCACAGAGCATCATAGAAAATGATGAAGTCTACATCACATGGGATCACCCATTACCAACAGTTCAAAAGATAGATACCAAAAAGACGGATATAGTAGTTCATGAAAAGAAGACAAAAGTAGCATTGATCACTGAAATCACCACACACAGTGACTACAGTGTCTTGCGTAAAGAGACACACAAAAAGTCATAAAATATCAGGATTTGGAGGCAGAAATGAGAGCAATGTGGAAGAATGATACTCAGGCAGCTCCAATAGCAGTAGGAGCAACGGGTCTTATAAAAAAGAATCTAAAATCATATTTAGACATGTTACCAATACATGTAACCCCATACAAACTGCAGAAGGAGTCATTACTGGGCGCATTGCGGGTGCTGTGAAGAGCACTTTTGGCTGACATTAAAGACTGAAACAATACTAATTTCAGGAACTTTAATCATACTTTGACTTAGGACTGGGGTCCATTCCTGTCATGGTATTAGAAACCCTAAAGGCATGGAGAAATTAAAAAAGGAAGCTGAAAAACTGTTAAATTTACAACATGAAATACTTTCACAATTTTTTTGTATATAGTTTTAACATACATTGGATTGCAAATTAACAGAGCTAGAGCTTCATGGCCATCAAAGGAGGAGGGGATACATTATATTCAATGGATGATGAATATTACTATTAAAGCCTAAATATAAGTGAATGAAGGAGTTGTGTTGACAGATCTACATGGAATCAAAGGACAGATTACTTCAGGTAGCAAAAGCTGGGTGAATGAAAGCTTCCACTTGTTTATAATTAAGGCATTCCCTCAAAAATGGATTAGTTCACTTTTGATTAACTAACTGGGCTTTTCAGTGATTTCAATAAAAGAACATTTTGATTTCAATAAAAGAGCATTTTGATGAAAGGCTGTTCTCATATATATGGATCCCCTTCAGTTTATTGATGTTTCAGAATGTGATTGACATTCCAAAACATTAAACTGCTTGTACTGAGATTGCAGTACAGTGGGGATCGGGGAATTTGCCTTTTTCCTCACCATAGTGCAGTCATGGAATTGGTATATATATATATATATATATATATATATATATATATATATATATATATATATATACAAAATTTCAGTGTGCAAGGGCAGTTTTTGCTGTTTCTGTATTTTACAATGTTTCAGAACATCGATCATATAGTTTCTATCATATGCAGTTTGACATTCTGAATTGTTGATGCGTAGTTGATCTTGGTAGATAGATAGGTGGATGGATAGATAGATAAATAGATAGCTAGCAAGTCTGAAAAGGTACTGCAGGCACTGGTCCATAAAAAATAATGTACTATTCTGAAAAAATAAATAAATAAACATAACCCACACTTGTTTCAGAAAACTATTTACAATATTTACAGTATAACTCTCAGTACCTTCCTAATGCAAGACAAACATCTTTCAATGCTTTGTTGTTTTACATTTCTTAGCAATTCAGGTTAAAAAAAGGTACTAGAATGATTAAGATTCATGTTTCCTTTATTCATTGAGACAATGAGATTCTGCATTTCCTTACAAAGACTTTATTCTGCATAAGTGTTGCTTCCAACCAGAAGGGCTCAGGTCAGGTTACAATGTGCCTGAGACTATTATGTTCAAATAGTACTGTTTTGGCACACTCACTGAAATCTACTGATCATTGTAATAATGCAGTAGAGCAGTCATGAAATGTCTCTCAAAGGACATTTTATCTTTTAATGATTTTGCAATGTCTACAGTATACTTGGCCTATTAAGATGAAAATTGTGCCAATGCATTTTGATGTTCTAGCAATGATTATTGTGCTAATACCAGACATTATTTGACGTAAAACACAATACCTTTATGTGTGCATATTCACACTTGGAACATAGATTCTGTTTCCTCTCACTTAATCACAAAGCCTTTCTAAGAGTACTTGTTTTTCAGTGCTGTCCCAGAAATCTACAGTGGCGTAATCATCTGTCAAAATGTCTTAGTAGGTTTTCTACATAAATGAGAATGGAAAAGTTGAATTTACTTAGAGTTTTCTTTCTTTTTTTGCGTTCAGCTCCACTAGCTGTGAATGTGACCGTAAAGTAAGAATGTCTGACTGTTAATTCATTACTGCAGGACATTCAACATTAAGCCACATGGAATGACAAGTCACATGGGTGCCTTGAGACATCTAAATTTACACAGCTGTGCAGATAAAATGCTGAGATGGAACAATGTTTATTATTCCCAGCACATGCAATAAGCATATGTATTTGTTTTTCTTATTTGTACGTTTCACAAATGCTGTCTTGCTATGTTAGGTTTAGTATAACAAAAGAATGAAGTTTCAAAATGGTCATGACATCAAGTTAATTATATCCATGGTGAAAATAATGGTAGAAATATTAAAATGGAAAGATAAATGCTGATATTAAAAGTAGCTGGAACAGTTAAAAGTAGAAAAGGGTTAGGGCATAAATCACATTTTAGAGCTTTGTCTTTGACCCATAGTTTACTTCATGACATTTAAAGTGTGAGAGCTGGTTCATGACTCAGCCTTTTGTGAGTTATGTTCTTTAATGCGTAGACACAAAGTTATGTATTTTAATGAGCTCTGTATTACTGCAATGGGTACGTATATGTGTACATATACTTGTCTGTATGTATCTATATATATATTAATAATCTCTCTCTTTCTCTCACCGCTTGTATGATTATATAAGCATTGGTCCATAGCTCCTTCAGTGAACTTACAAATTATCATAAAGTGTGTTTGGCTACACCAGTCATCAAATAAACAAATAACATAAACAAAATGAGCTTTTTTACAAGGGCACAAGCCCCCCCCGTACACCCTACACCTTCACATTTGGGGACCTGCACTTTCCTTCAAGCAACTTTATGTATTTTTATAATACATTTTTGCATTTTTATAATAATCTTCCAGTTGTTCTGGATTATCTGCTTAATCTGAAAAGTGTCTACAGACATATCTAAACAATATTTTGGAACAATCTTATGTACTGAAAAACATTCTTCAGTTTCAGTTGTTGTACCAGTAGCTACACTACCACTACATGCTACTAAAATACCATTGTCAGAACTACTTAAAATATTAGTCAACTGTTTTTTACTGAATATTTATTTGTCTTTCTGTTACTATTAAATCCAACAGAAAGAATTGGTCCAAACTCTATTTGTGTTTTATAAGTAATTTCCATAGCAGCTTTTTCCAAATCTACTATGGGATAACCTTTTGCAAGAAACAGAGAGGTTATATATTACACTTGTTGAAATAAATGATAATTACTTGTTATTCTTGAAGCTCAAATATATTGACCTCTAGGTATGTTCCTTTTCATGTAACTAGGATGATTACTATTGAATAGAAAGTAGCTATTTTAAAAAGTATATTTTCTAGAAATCTGACTTTCAAACAACTTATTGCTCATATTCCATGTCAATTTAACATCTAAAAATGGAGTAATATGCCCTTTTTCACCTATAGCAAACTTGAGAAATAAAGTTGAGACTGTCAAAAAACTCTGAAAAATAATATTCCTTTTTAACTATAAAAAAAAATCATCTGCAAAATGTCTGTAAAACAATACATGTTTATATTCAGGAATCATATTCAGGATTGCCCTCTCCCACCAACCAAGCACCAAGTTAATATATGCTGGGGCTACATTGCTCCCATAGCCATTCCGTTTATTTGTTGGTAATATTTCTTTTTAAACAAAAAAAAAATGTTGGTCAACAAAACGTCTAATAAATAGCAATACAGGATAACCATATCAATGGTAAACATGTAACAATCAATTGTTAGAACTTTGCTAGAAAGACTAAAAGTTCAAAAAATCCCAGGAGTCCTGAATATAGGATGGTAGATGGTGTACTATTGGATTCAAAACTGAATCAAGATACACAGATATCTCCTTTGTGGCACTACCTAAAGCTGAAACCATAGGTCTAAATGGGGTCTATATTACATCATCAAATGCTTAAAAAAGCAAACGATGAATAATTGACCCCATGTAAGTGAAAGCTTACAATCTTGAAAGCTCGCTGTTCCAAAAAAAAAAAAAAAAAATTGAAAGAATACATAAAGTGGAGGGGCTTCACCCCCCACACCGCCCTACTTAAATATACCAACTCCGAGATCGTACCACAGTGCCGAAAATGGCAAAGTAATGGAAGCGGCCAAGCGAATTCTTTCCCCTGGGAAAGAATTCGCTTAAAAGCCCCTTTGCTATTTTGCCTTTTCGTTGTTTTAAGTTCAATCAAGACGCATTCGATGGAATGCGTCTTCAGTCATCTAATAGGAACCCTCTAAATGGGGGGTCAGTGGGGTATTTGTGTATTTTTGGGATACTGAACAAAACTCCTACTCATGGATGTTCAATGTACAAAAAGTGATATACCTCCGGTGTTATTTGTGAATTCATTAAACACTTATATAAAAAAAATATTCTATATTTTTATAATGTCTATGTATATCTGATAAAAGATCTTCTCGATATTCTTCCTTATTAGACAACATTTTCTCCATGGAAGCATTGTAATGATCAGTATACATTACAACTACCCCACCACCATTGTCGGCTTTCATAAATCTTAATGTCGACTGGTGTTGTAGCTCATATAATGCTTTTCTGTCTTCTAATGATAGATTAAAAATGGATGTACAGTTTTATAAGTCAAAGACTTCCTTGTCTCATCCTCACATGGCTTCTCGAATACCTTTAAAGGATAATGTAGTGGTGGATTAAAAGTAGATGGTTTCCAAAGACACAGTTGAACATTTACATCTTTAACAAATAATATAACTTAATTTTTCTAGTATAAAATTTTAACCGGAAAATATTATTTGTTAAACTTGCTCTATGGTTAGGGATAAATCAAAAACCGAGTTTTAGAACATTTAAATGATTATTATTTAAATTAAAATCAGAAAGATTAAATACTTTAACAGCATCAAAACTCACAGTCCCTTCAACATCTGTTAATGTTTCTTTCCTTTTCCTCTGCCTCGAATTTGACTGGAAAAATTTTGGTTGTCTTGTCATCTCAGGTTTTTTATAACCCCGTCTTGTTGTTGTCCATATGATAGAGTTAAACCAGCATTAGGAGAAAGAAATGGTAACTCTGAGAAATCCATATTGTCACAGGGATTGTCTGAACCATGCTTGTTGAAAGTAAAAACATCTTCTGTTCGCTGTACGCTCGACATCCCTCTGTTCCCTGTTGATGGTTCATCTGGATTTAAAGGGCTAGGAGTGCCTTTATATGTAAAGCCATGGAAAGAATTATCATATAAATGATCAATAATGATATAGTAGACCTCCAGACACTGGACCCAGCCCAGTTTGGTTCCATCAAGGGGCAACTTATACCTACTCAACCTGGTGGATGTCTTTGAGAAATTCACCAAAGTGATGGATGAGGGCAAAATGGTTCACACTGCCTACGTTGACATGGCCAAGGCATTTGACACAATATCCCACTTGAGTATTGTTGACAAACTCAAGAGGTTATGTACAAACCGTATGCCTGTAGATAGCCAACTGCCTCATGGACAGGACCCAGGAAGTTAGAATATGGAAGTCCACCTCTACAAAGAAGCCAGTCACAGATGGAGTCCCTCAGGGTTCAGTCCTTGGACAACTCCATTTTGGTATTTAATTCTCTGAAGTCAAGGCCAATGTCTATGGTCTCTGGCTGACTAAATTTGCAGATGATTGCAAATTAGGAGCTGTCATTGAATCTTACACTGACACAAATGTTCTCCAGGAAGGGCTGGCACAGACAAGTAACTGGTATCTGAGCCATGGACTAAAACTAAATGCCAAGAAATGCATAATAGTATCCTTTGGGAAGTAATCTGCCCCTGTTAACTATCATATTGACAACACACCCCTTAGAGTTTTCTATTAGTCAGGGACATAGAAACACACATAGACAGTAATCTACCCTTTGACCATCATGTGCCTACAGCAGTGGAAAATCATGCTATGTTGCGCAACTTATAAACAAAGGTATGGCATCTAAGTCCAATGAAGTCATTGCACCACTATATTTAGCATTCATCAGACCTATCAATGAGTACAGTGCCCCTTTTGCTAGGTACCTAACCAGGCATAGCCAACAATGGGAATGGCCACAGAAGTTCCTCACTAAAAGAATACTGGACGTATGTAAAATATCCTATGCAGACCACCTCAAGACCCTATTGCTGTATTCTGTCTCCTACAGGCTTTTGCGGGGACATTTATGCATGGCATACAGAGCATTGTTAGACCCCACTTTGATGGTTCTCCTGCATATCCACAAAATAAATAGAACCAGAATTGCCCATTCAAAAGACTTAAACCTTGCCTGAGGTATAAATAGTACCTGCTGGAGAGACAGGTATGTATGCCAGAGACCACCCTGTCTCTGGAACAAGTTCCCCATCCATGTGAATCAGAGTTCTTCCCTAACCCAATTCAAGGGCAACTTGGAGAATTGGATGGGAAACAGGAAATTCATCCCTGGTTTGGCACCTGTGTCTCTAATGGATGTAGGCAGCCTGTAAATGGTTCATCTCCTAAGCCTCTGTTTAACTTATCAAGGGTATCAGAACTTGTCAGAGATTTGAGATGCATGGCTAGGCTTAAAAAGGCCCTTGTGGTCGTTAGACTAGTTAACACCTAAGAACCTATAAACCTATTGGTATTCCGCACCATCATACAGTCATGTATATTCCCCAGAAAGAATACCTAGGTATGGCCAGTAAGATGTGTAACAGCTCCCTGTGACAAAAGTGGTACACTTCAGTTATACATCACTGGAAGATGTGTAGGGAGGTCCATGAATAAAGGTTCATTGTACACAGTTATTACTTTGATGAAGGTTGGGGACCATGAAGTTATTTTGGCCTCTGATGTGCATGTCCTTCACATACCCAGTAACTGTGTTACATTATGCTGGTGGATGTACCACTTACTCTCTACCCCAGGACACAGGTCACATACCTATTGGTCTGATTATGGGTGTGATGTCCACATTATGCTTGGGTGGTGTGTTTGTTTCCTGATTTAAACAAATCCCTCCATGAGTCTCATCAATGCAGGTGTTGTCATGGCTGTTGCAGCAGTCTCTGGTATGTGTTGATACTGTCTGAATTATACTAATATCACAGTTGGAGTCACTGATTGCCCACAACCTGTAGTCCCTCAGGCAGCTGTTTAGACAGAGCATGTGTATGTCATCTGTGATGTTCATCACTTAACTAATGGGCAGGAAAGGGCCTGGCAGACACGCCTGATGTACCAACCTGATTACTGAACTTGAAATATATGAAATATCACACATTAAAAAGATACCACGTATATCATACACTGGTCTACCCATTTGGTGATATAGCTATTCATGGTCACATACGACAATGTTGATTGAATACCATAGTGTGGATTTTTGTCAAATGCCTTGACCTGTTCAAGTTCCACAAGATGATACTGTTGTCATCATGCATGCCCTTGATGACATCTTTGAGGACATCTATCAGATGTAACGCACCTGATGTAGCCATAACAACCCACACAGGTCTGTTGCACACTTCGGATATTACTAGTGTAGTCAATAAATATGATATAATTGGTGAAAAATGAGTGTCCGGTTCCAAAAAAAGAGACAAAAAATACCAAAGCTGTTGTTTATTAGTACATCAGGTTAAGCGCTTTCATCTATCCTCCATAGACTTCTTCAGAACACCATTTCTCAAAGTAACAGCCTTTAAATAGTACTAATTAATTCAAATTATCCAATCCTGTGATACACCAATTTGATCTCATGAATATTAATTTCATGGATACTGAATGACTCATCCTGACATGGATTCTCATAACACAACAACCATTTAAAATCATGAAAATACATAGTAAAATAACTAAACTTTACACATGATATAAAATTCATAATATTCAATAATAAAATTACATAGTAAAATAAAAATAAAAACTTAAAAATGTTAAAAATACAACTATTAGTTGTGTCTCACAATAAACACACAAAACTGTGGGAAACTTGTAGCTCGATGAGTATAATCAACTTGGAACAACACCTACCCTACTATTAATATTACTTTTTTTTTACCCATTCTAGGCCCTTAACAGGGGCTTGGTGGGAATACAATCATTTAATCCGGGGTAAGTGGCTGCATTTAATAATATTTGCCACTTCACTTCTCTTTCCCCCAATATACCTTTCATGTCACCTCCTCTAGGATTAATCTTTACACACTCTACAAATGCAAACTTGAAAATGTTACAAGTCTCACTATCCCTAACATGCCTATATAGGGCATTATTAGTATCTTGCTTTCTTATACAATAAAGATGGTCATATATTAGGTTTCTTAACCTCCTCTCAGTTTTTCCTATGTAGAAACACGGACATTTTGTACAGATGGCTAGATAAATCACAAACTGGGTCTGACAGTTGCCCTTTTTCTACCTTACTGTTGTTTTGTTGATTATCTATAGTGCGAGTGTGCTCCTCATATATGGCCCAACATTGATTGCAGTGTCCACATTTGCTTGTACCTACAGAATTTGTATCATTATTTCTATCACTATTTTGGATTTTTCTTTTTAAATTCTTTCCAGTTTTGTATACAAAAAGAAGTTCAGTTCCCAATTTATTATGCACCCCCTCATCACACCACAAGATATTCCAGTTTTTATGTATAATACTTCTGACCTTGTTTACATAAGGATTGAACCCCAATATACGGGCCCTGTTATATTTCTTATTGTTTTGATTACTATTAGTAGTCTCTTCGTTCGTCTCCATAACCACACCAAATAAGGGTTTATACTTTTTCCCCCATTCTCTTTTAACATACCCTGTAACATCAGTAATAAGTTCATTGGAGTACCCCCTTTCTCTAAACATATTTCCTATATGGTCAATTTCTTTAACCATCTCCGAATAATCTGATGTCATCTGGGCTGCTCTTATACATTGCCCTTTAATTATACTTTTCTTTTGCTTCCATGGATGATTACTGGAAAATTCCAAGTATGTGTTACTAAAGGTATCTTTTCTATATATCATTGACCTAAAACCTTTACTCGTAGTATAGATATATGTATCAAGATATGATATACCTCTTTTGTCACATTTGTGGGTAAATTTGTGAGTATGGGCTGGAAATGTTGAGATATTCTAAAAATAATACTATTATTATTTTTAGAATATCTCAACATTTCCAGCCCATACTCAAAATTTGGAAGTCCAGAGAACAGAAATACATTTGCAGGAATATAGTACACAGTATACATGTAGGCATACATTTGACAATAAATGTGATAATACATAGATAAATAAATAAATAATGGACACAATATTAGTGTCTCAGCCCTCATATATATAATTAATATCATGTACACTATGTCAAGTGTTATAAGTGGCAGTGACTATAATGGGAAGTGGAACAACAGTAAAAGTGTATGGAATATGCTGTATTTCAACCCAGAACCATGTGTATGGCAGTCCCACACTAACACCTGTTGCCACAAGAGCTTTGAAATAATAGCTGCTCATGTTTAGTTCATTGCTATAAACTGCAATGTTACAACAATAAAGCAGAGCTTGCACACCCTGTACTAGAACTCATGACCATTTGTACTCCAGACTTACACTTACACCTGCTAACACAGGATTAGCTACATCACATTCCCTATGTTACTATTCATTCTTAAGGTCTTGCTGTTACCCACAGCACAACATTGCTTAGCAGGTTTGCGCAATGCCCAATAGTATTAATTGAATGCCTCTGTTTTCTATTTTTGGCTGTATGGGTCCTGTCTGCTTCCTTGGTGGGCCAGTTTGCACACTGCTGTGCTTTGTGTGCACCAGATAAACACAGCCAAACCTCGCATTCATTTTTATCCATTTCCCTTTTTGTGCTAAGTGGTGCAGCATGCAAACACTGAGAAAAAAAAGACAGAGAAAAGGAATCAAACCCGGTACCATCTGGCCCCAAAAAGGAAAGTATCAGTGCAGTAACACCTGCTATTGCAGACCTCAGTTAAGTAGCAGGAGTTTTTCATAGACTCAATACCAGCTGTCAGACTTTAGCAAAGTGGCTCGCGTTTTTGCACTGCTAAGCAGTGTCCAAACAGGTGTATCTTGCATGTGTATACACTTTCCTTCCTGCAAACCTGCAACCCTGGTATCTCAGTACTTTTTATACACATATATCACCTACACTACAGAAAGTAATATCAAATGTTGTGTCATATGCAAGGCACATCAGTCTGGTAACATGCAGAACTACAGCTATTGACCCATATGCCTAACAAGCCTTATGTGCAACGCTAGGGAAGGGATCAGTATGGACCTTATCCACAGGGACATAGGTGACCTTCAACACAATTGAGTTGACACATGTGTTTGTCAATGATAGATCCTGCCTACTGAACCTCTTAGGCTTCTTTGATACAGACTCTGAAGACCTGGATGACAGATAACTGAACATACCACCTATGTTCAGTTATCCAAGCCCTTTGACAACATCCCAAATTCATGTCTCATAGTGAAAATGCCCCATCTGGCAATTAAGCCATACAGTCCTAGCTGGACAGCCAGCTGGCTCACCAACAGAACACGCACTGTCAAAGTTGGGGACTGCACCCTGCCACTAGCCACTTACCAATGGAATACCCCAAGGATCTGTGCTGAGCCCTCAAATGTGCGGAAACTACTTCCCTAAAGCACAGGCAATGGTAGATGACCTGTGGTTTACCATGTCTGCAGATGACTGCTAATCATACTCACTCATGTAGATTGCCCCAATGATGGTAACGTATAACAGAAGGGTCTGACAGAGACAAATGATTGGTGCCAAACTCACAGACTGAACCTTAGAGCAAACAATGCCTCATTGTCCCCTATGGCAATGAAGCATCCCTGCTAATTATGATAAATATAGTATTCCTCTTAGCTCAAACAGTGTTTTGAGACTTGTGAACACATGTTCATAGCAATCTACACTTTCATCATTATATATCCATAGTGTTGAGACACACATTCTGCATTGTGCCCTCATACATTTGAACCTCACAACCAAGACCTGGGAGGTCATATCTATGTTGTAGTCCACTCTTATTAGACCACTAATTGAGTACAATGCTCCCTTCTGTCTGTCCCTCACCAGGCAACTGCAGCAACTGGAGAAATACTTGAGGTTTGTGACTGGGAGAATGCAGGTCCTCCAAACATCACATACATGGAAAGACTACAAGACCTGTGCTCAGTATCCTGCAAGCGACTGAAAGGTGACCTATGCCTGACCTACAGAGAAATCTCAGACCCTACCCTACTGGAAATGCTGGACATCTGCAAATCAAATGGGACAGGAATAACCTGGCCCTGGTGTCTCACCCTAGCCTGTGACATAAGCAGAATATACTGGGGAGACAGATATATCCCACAGTGACTCACACTTCTCTGTAATAGGCTTCCACTGCATGTGAAGCAGTCTTCCTCAATGACCCTGTTCAAGCACAACCTTCACTACTTGTTGGGTGATTGTAAAGTCATCTCTGGGGTGTCACCTATGTCCCTTATAGAGAGGCCCAGTTGTTGCTGCCCACAAAAGCACTCTTTTAACAATCATCTAAATATGCTTAATAAAGATACTTATATTTTTACAGTTAGCTTGTATTGCCTCAAATATACTGACAACTCCTAAAACTTAGAAATACAATATTTGAGAGATGCAACTATGCAATGAATGTAGAATAAATGCTATCTCTCTCTCTCTCTCTCTCTCAAGTAACAACAAATCAAATATCAAACAGTTGTCAGCACACACCTTCACCTCCTCAACACACAAAGTGCATAACACATAACCACACATAGAAAAGATACTCATTAGAAGGTTACAAAAAGAGCAGAGATCTCAGAAATGCAAACATTCAGCACACATTACAGTCCTAACAGACCCCACTATACATAAAAACATATCAGTGTTTCATCCATTAAGCCTTTAAGTAAAAACACCTGAAAACCAATATCTTGGTCATAGGTGAATCCATAGTGAGACACACAGATGTCCCCCTTGCCAGGTTGTACATATAGAAATTGAAGGTCAGCTGCCTGTCAGGTGCCAGGATCTGCAAAGTCATGCATGCATTCAAGTATCTCAACAAGCAAGTTACGCCTCTGTCATACTCCATGTTGTAGTAAATGACTTAAAATGTCCCTCACTGGGCTATATGAAGAGATATGACTGGCTTCTCAGATTATGTGTACCAGATAGGTATGTCCATAGCCCTAAGCAGCATTGTACCTTCACTCAGGATGATGCCGCAATACAAACAAAAGATCTTAGCTACTGGTGTCAATCCAGGGGGATCCAGTATTTTTCAGCCTAGGATGATGCTCTTCATCTGTCACCTCTTGCCTTTCAGTTACTGGCCAGGGTACTTGCATTCCCCAGAGTACCTTTTTAGGCAATATCATAAGACCAAAATTCCTGATAGAAAAATATTCACAGAAGCGATACTCAAGGTTAAGCAGCTTAATGCTAGAAGTGTAAATGATAAGCTACACTCAATGGAGGCACTACTTACTTGGGAAGATGTTGATGTTTGTGCAGTCACAGAGACATGGCTTAGGGTCGCAGCGAATACTCCAGCCATGAAAGGCTATAATGCCTTCCACACATTCAGGCCACAAAAAGAATGTGACAGAACCAAAGGAGAAGGTGTATCCATCTTCATAATAAATACATCTCAAGACTGGTTAAGCAGTACAACTCCCTAGAGTTACTCCAAGTCCAACTAACTGTAGGAAAGACCCTCCTCCATGTCATTCTTAGCTACAGGTCCAGCAACATGAACCATGAAAACCACAATGCCTTCCTGGACCTACTTGAGTCACTCATAATACAGCCGGACACCCTAGGCATGGGTGACTTTAACTATCCTTCCATCTACTGGGATACATATATGAGCTTGAACATGCTTGCCCTAAGGTTTCTACACTTTGTAAACACAAATGCTCTGGAACAGTTAGTTCGGATCCCCACAAGGGGCAGGAATATCCTTGACCTAGTGCTCACCAACTTGGGACATCACTGTACCACCACATGTGTGACACCTTCCCTGGTAAGGTCTGACCATAAATCAGTCATGTTCAATGTAGCAATCTTACCTGACCCCCTCAGGATCCAAAAGGTTGAAAAGTTTCTCCAAAGCTAACTATAGCCTCCTAAGAAATGGCATAAATAGTTTCAAACCTCCTGCCACCAATGACACTAAAGACTCCTATATGGAGGTGTACACAAATGCCTGTATATACACCTTTACAACTGTATAGATTTAGCTATACCAGAACAGATCAAAACTTGCTCATGAAAAAACAAGCCCCCCCTGATGGACATCTATCATAAATAGATTATACAACAAGAGAAAGAAACTGATTTCCAGGAATTAAAGGAAGCAGTCTCAGTAGAAGAATACACTCCATAGCTTGAACAAGCAAATGAGATATCTTGTAAAGTCCTGTAAAGCTAATTGCAAAACCAAATTAGCATCCATAGCTAGGGATGATCACAAGGCATCCTTTAAATCTGTCTGTATTGGAAAAGGGAAGACTCAGCTTTGCAACAAATTCATAGTGGATGGTAACAATCATACTGAACCTGAGGACATTGCCTACCTGTTAGCAGACAGGTTTGGCATACATTTCACACCCCTGTCTCCAGCAATCATACCCCAAAGCATATCTGTCACGAGTTCTCTACCTATACTCTTCAAAGGACAGGTCATAACCGTACTCGCCAAGCCCAAAAATACAGCCTCTATGAGACTAGATAACATCCCAGGCTGGTTACTAAATGGTGTAAAGCAAGAGTTAGTGAAACCCCTGGTAACTCTGTTCAACCACAGTCTAAGTAGTTGCTTTGTCCTGGCAGAGTGGAAAACAACAACCATAATCCCCTTGCACAGAGGGATCCCACAACTGACCCAGGGAACTATAGACCCATAAGCCTGACCAGCCTTGTCTGTAAGACCATGGAGAGAATCATCTTGGGTCTGATCAACAAAGACATTGGTGACCTTCAAACTATTGACCCAACCCAGTTTAGCTTCATTAAGAGCAGATCATGCCTGCTAAAGCTAGTGGAATTCTTCAAGAGTGTTACCTAAGCCCTGGATGAAGGCAAATCAGGACATACTGCCTTCTGGACTTGGCCAAGGGCTTTGACACAATCCGCAATTCAGGCATCATTGAGAAACTCACCCAGCTGAGGATTAACCCATACATCATTAGATGGGTGGCCAACTTGCTCACCAACTGAACGCATACAGTCATAGTTGGGGATTCCACCTCTACCAGCAGGTCTGTTACCAGTGGTGTTCCATAGTGGTCTATGCTGGGCCTCCTACAGTTTGGAATCTATTTCTCAGAAATTCAGGTGATAATAGATGGCCTGTGGCTCACCAAGTTTGTTGACAACTGAAAACTGCCAGCAATGACTGAATCCCCAAATGATGTCAACATACTACAAAATGGGCTTACATACATAAATGATTCTTGCCAAAGCCACAGACTTAAACTTCACCCCAAAAATGTGCTAGTATCCCTTTTGGCAAAGGAAAGGTCCCTGCAAATTACACTATTAATAATACCCCCTAAGTTCCAAACCAATGGTGAGAGATTTGAGAATACATGTTGATAGCAATGACAACTTTGATCATCATGTGTCCACAGTAATAAGGAAGGGTTTTTATGTCACACACCTCATAAGTAAGGGCATAACATCCATGACTAAGGATGCTATCAATCCACTGTACTCATCCCTCATCATACCAATAATAGATTACAATGCTCCCTTTTGCATGTACCTCACCAGACATTTGCAGCAGTTGGAGAGACCTAAGAGGTTTCTCACCAAGATAATCCAGGGACTTCAACACATAACCTACATGGACAGACTGAAGGTCTTGCCACTGTACTCTGTATTATATAGACTGCTGAGAGGTGACTTGTGCCTGGCCTACAGAGCACTCTCAAAACCTGCCTTAATGGAAATGCTGCACCTCCGCAAGTCAAATGGGACAAGACTCACTTACTGTAGGGACCTTAACCTAGCCTGTGATATCAACAGAACATGCTGGAGAGACAGATATGTCTCCCAGAGATTGCCACTGCTATGGAACAAACCCCCAATTCATGTGAAACTGAGCTCCTCAATGACCATATTTAAGCATCACTTGGACAATTGGATGGGAAATCGTAAACTTTCTCTTGGGGTTTCACCTATGTCACTCTTAACAGGGGCAACAAGTGTCGATTATAGATTTGCAAATAAGGACTACATATCTTGGTCTATAAGAGAACAATAGCACAATGATGCTAGGCTTGAAAAGGCCCTAGGACCATTAGCCTAGTAACCTCCTATGAAACTATGAACCTAGGGTCATTATGTTAGTAGCCTTGTATGAACCTGTGAAGCTATGCAGGCCTGCCAATATTTTTCTCACACATGGCCTGCTGATGTCATGCACTAGAAGTTCAGCTGCAGTCTTACAGATGTCAGACTTGTGCAGTGATGTTTGCATTAAGTACTGTGTTCTGTAGTCTGTGTACTTAGATAGGTAGAGGTTCTATTCTCACTGTAGTTAGTTTTGTGTGTGTGTGTGTGTGTGTGTGTGTGTGTGTGTGTGTGTGTGTGTGTGTGTGTGTGTGTGTGTGTGTGTGTGTGTGTGTGCATGTGCATGCTCTTGCTTGACATTACCAAAGCATGTGAAACACTATTATTGCCATATTCTCAACAGACACAGCTAATGTCATCAGCTATATCAGATGTTTGGATATGCAGTCATCCCACCAGGGCATGATCAGACACTGGCCTGGAAGTCGGGCTGATGTCACCTCTTCCTATAGAAGACAGACTATAGTAACATGACTTCTAATCTATCCAACTACATCATGGCATGGTTTGCAGGTCCTGTGTTGTCTTGCTGAGAAAGCCCTGTTGTCTCTTCAGCTGCTGCATGTGTCTGTTGAAGTACATGCAAAAGAGAGCAGAGCATTATACTGTATTACTCTTCTGATGAGGTTTGACTACAGTGCTGTCATACAATCCTAAGATCTGAATATGATGGCATCACTTATGATGTGCACTTTACATTAATACTGGAAAATCAATAATACTGGAAAATCATTAAAGAGAGAAGTTAGAAAGTAATGCTACACATTGCATATTCCGACTTCACAACCCTTACAAGAGCATTCACTATACAGTTGTTAAATGTTGATGCTTTCAATTGTCTAACTTTCCAAGGACAATATAAGCCAAAGGTACAATGAGTAGTTCAGAGTTCACAACCCTTACAAGAGCATTCACTATACAGTTGTTAAATGTTGATGCTTTCAATTGTCTAACTTTCCAAGGCCAATATAAGTCAAAGGTACAATGAGCAGTTCAATAACACAAATACAGATATACAAAACACTAAGTTAGTTATGCACCCTGAGCAACAGACACAGCTGAATCCAAAAGGTAGAAAACAAGGAAGGATATGGCATAGTTATTATCACTTGAACAGGGTGCTGTGTGTGTGTGTGTGTGGGGGGGGGGGGGGGCTGGGGGGCAGGAAGCCTAGGCTGACACAAAAGGTCTGTGAGTGTGTATAAGTAAGAAGGAGAAGAAGGCAGACATTAGGATGAAACAACAAATGGCTAGTGAGACAAAATGAGTAACTGTTGTGTGTATGTCTGTAAGGTCCTTCAGATGAAATTGGAGTGTGAGTGTCTGCATGAACACAGCCATGCTCTGTGCTAGCTTGATGTCTTGGTCTGTTGGGCAGGTGTGAGCTGTGCATGGTAGCGGTGGTTGTTCATCGTTGTTACCCACAACTATGAGAACTGGCTCTGCCAGGAGATGCACTGGCACCTCCACGCCCAAGGTCAGATACAGTGCTGCTACCTGAATGTGACTGATGTCTGCTGGATCAGATCCCTTCACGGGGAAGCCCAGGACCATGACCGCATGGCCTGCCATGTCTGGGTGTGGACAGCACACTCACTGATGGAGCAGTGGAAGTACTGCCACTATGGGAGTGTGATCTGGCATGGCCACGTTGGTTGAAAGCAGATGATGTTGCTAAACTATGCCCATGAAGATGTCATTCCCCTCCCAGCAGATGTTCCATCACAGACACAGCTTGTTCCATGACAGACATCCCTCAGTCCATCACAGACACCCCTTGTTTCAATGTGTCATTCATCTGATGCAGTGAATTAGCAACATGGTGGATGCAGTCACACTTGTCAGACCGTGCAACATCCACAACCCTGAGCATTTGTCTGGAGCACCTATAGGAACATTCCTGAGCCTCTATGATAGCTCTATGCATACGATGACTGGCATGGAAAGTGGTACCTGCACCAGGTGGAGAAGGGACAGCAGGACCGCTCCGAGCACCCCTATCAATCCTCCTGTGTGGTACCTCGCCCTCACTTTGGCTACAGCCAGACTCAACAGCTGTAGTAGCCACACTTTCCTGATCAATGTCCTCTCCATAGACCTGTCCAATATCTGTGGGCTCAGTGGAATGGGTAGGCATAGGCCTACTGGCTGTGTCCAATGGAAATGCAGGGGATGGCTTTATATCAACCTCTGTGTCAGATTCAACCTCTGCACCCCCTGACTGTACCCCAGTTTGACCACCATCATCATCAAAGTTTGCTGATACACTGACATCAGGTGGCACAAGGCCCACACTCCCACTGTCGTGATGACCTGTGATAAAAAGCAAGAAACACAGGAATATATTAATACCTGCACTACTACAGTGCAATATATGCTAACAAACTAACACTGCTTCCACTATTACAGACAGCACAGCAATGCACATAATAGGCCTGAGATCAAAATCACACACTACAATTTTTCTTTAAATTGCTTAGCAGTACTGACATAAAAATATTTGGCTTACCATCTGCAGAATGCATACTGTGCTGTAGTCCATACAGTCCTGGAAAAAATTAAGCAAGAGATAAGGGCAACATCATCACAATCAACAGTAACACAGGGGGTAATACATTTACCCCTTTATATGTGCAGTAAGTCTACTTTCAACAAGAACATGGCTGACAACTCCAACCTAAGCTCATAACTGTAGCAATCTTCAAGCTCCCGCCAAAAAAAAAAGACATGCGACACAGAATTAACTTATTCATTTCAATTGTTTTACTAAACGACAATATTCAATTATTCATATAACAAAGCCTACCTTGAAGCTCCTCCTGGGATGTGCTTGCTTTCTCGGAAGGTGTTGAGCTCACATCCAGTACATGCTGTTCTGCAGTCTCCTGGGAGCTGTCTGGATCTCTGATATTGGCCAGGAACTGTTCATTGGGGGGTTAGTGGTGGTTTCCTAGCAGGCCATCCCCTGGTAGATATTTGGTCAATGCCCACTGCAGTTGCTTGCCTGCGTGCAGTTGTGATCATGTCAGTGGCCCTGTGGCACACTTGTTTGTATGTTCTGCCATGGCTAACCACAGCATTCACATCATGGACAATCTGGTGCCATATTTGCATCCTGCATGCCATATCTCCCTGTCCCCTTTCCAGGAGAAAAGCACCTTGTTGCCAAAACCCATCCACAATAATTACATTTTTGGCATCAGTGAAGAGGGTCTCCATGGATTGACACACCTGAGTGGCATACTTGTAGGTGTCCTAAAAGGGTTCCTATCACGTAGTCAAACTTTTACAAGTTCGAATGACATATGGTCGAGGCCATATGTTTGAATTTGTAAAAGTTCGAGCGGGTGAAAGGAAATCTCCATAAGTGGAGGTTTCCATTCACTTCAATGAGGTGCGATGTCGGAGTTGGTATATTTAAGTAGTGGGGGGTGTGGGGGGTGCAGGGGGGCTTAGCCCCCAGCATACAACAATTTATTCTTTTGTTCGTTGTATTTTTATTTTTTTATCAGTAGTCGAAGTTCTGTAACTTCAAACTTAATGGTTCGACCATTAGGTGTTCGGAATTACAGAACTTCGATTATGTGATATAGACCCTCTTAAAAGACAACAGGGGTTTAATACACATAAGTATCACATAACTACAAAACAATTGTTTCCAGATAAAACAGAAAAGGTAGCCAGTTAGTATTATTCACTGGAGAAACATAAAACAGTCTAGAGATGTGAAATGCTAATAACAGGCTGGATGCAAAACAAGGAGAGCAACAAGAGCAACACATCCTTGTTTGTGCCACAACAGTAACACACTTTGCTCCCCTTCAAAAGAACAGTCTATTCTTGTTTGTGCCATAACAGTAATTTGTCTTTGACCCCTCACACAAAAGAACAGTCAAATGACCCATTTTGCCAACAAAATATTTTTGAAATGCTAAATGTGCTATCAAAGGACCTGTCCCTGAAACATTTGTACATATTTATCACACACCATTCTATTTTCATGTTTTGGTAATCAAGGTTAGCTCTGAAATGGCTTGACAATCAAGCCCATGCCATCAGTACACTTCTAACTAATGCATACAGATAAAAGTGTAAAAGCCTTTTCTTGACATTATTCTTAAATACATTCCAGTATATGCAGTATGTGGCTGACAAAATGGGAGCGTACAAGCTGAAGTTCAGTACTCCTCTGTACAGATATATCTTGAAGAAAAAGTTTTTGCAGTCTTACAAACATGCACAGCTCTCCTCACAATCAGTTTGGCTAGCTACAGGGTTTTTTATATGGTATAGATTATTAATGGATTGCATTTGTCTTTGACTGTGTTTCATAGATGCTAATTACAACATAAGCACCTGAATTGCTTGCTAATCACCCAATCCAACATGGTGGAGCTATTCAACAAGCTATAAAGCATCCATGTAGACTCCATTCTGGCTAGATTTCAAACCTTTTGGAGTACAGACACAGAAAGGCTACACAGACAGAATGTTAGGGGCTGCTGTTGTTTTAATCCATTTGTTTGTGCTAGAGGCTGAAGTCAGTGCTGCTTCTGCTGCTACCAATAGGCCTAGGCTGAGAAGGGGAAGAGTTTTCAGGCCCAGTTTAACTTTACATAACCTACATGATGTGTAAATTGTAGAGTGCTACAGGGTGGACAGGGACACACTACAGCAACTCTGTGATGTCTGCCACCCTCAACTCAGAGCCAGAGCTAACCAAGGCAAACCCATCCCAGTGGAAACTAAGACATGTGTAGCCCTTAGATTCTTAGCTGCAGGTACCTTTCCGAGACTAACAGGAGACATGCTGGGGGTGTCACAGGCATCAACATCCAGGATCCTCCATCAATTCCTGGATGCTATGCTCCAACATGCCAGTGATCACATATATCTTCCCTGTAGTTCTGAGGAGAGGGCCAGAAATATGCAACAGTTCTACTGGGTAGCACACTACCCTGAAGTACTGAGTACCACAGATTGCACTCGTGTAGAAATTAAGGCACCACCTGGAGAACAGGATAGGCTCTACATTAACAGAAAGGGCTACCACTCTATCAACTACCAAGTCATGTGTAATGCAACTGAAATCATTTTGAACATGTGTGCTGACAACCCTGGCAGTTACCACTACTCACATATCTGCCACACCTACCAACTGTACCAGATGTTTTATATGGGAATATTCCATGGGTTCATTTACTGGGGGATGCAGGCTATTCACTGGAACTGTAGCTGATGACACCCATCAGAAATGCACACACACCCACAGACGAATGCCATAATGAGGCACATTCAAACCAGAAATGTCATAGAGTATGTGTTTGGGCTGTGCCTAGATACATCTGGGGGAGCCCTGCAGTACAATCCATGGACACATACAGAAATCTTCACAGTATGTGTCATTCTACATAACATAACCCTGAGGAAACAGCTGACACAGGATCAGCAAGGGGAAGGGGCACCCATTCCACCACCAATAGCAAGGTCAGCACAGCCACAGGCAGTTGAGGAGTCACAGGGGGAACCACCAGCTGCTGTGGATGTAGGCAGACATAGGCGTACTTAATATGCCCTTCCATTGGCTAAGAGATGATGCATAGCACACTCACTCACCACCTAGGGGCCTAAAACCTTCTTCCTACTCTCATACATACAGCAAAATGTGTGCCAGGCAACTTACACAAGCTTTACCTCCTGATATATTGCCTGTATACTGCTTGCATCAGACGGAGTCAGCCCTGAACTAACACTGTGGCAACTGCTGCATTTACAAGGTAAGTCCTGAACCTGGAGTGCATTCTTTAATAATATTATGGCATATCCATGTATTTCATCATTTGGTACAGTAAGCAAGTAAAAGGTGGGAGATTTGTACAGAAATTACCTTAACATGTGACAGAAGAGACTTATTTGACTTACATGTGTCCATTAGTAAGTAGTAGGCCGCAGGCATCAAAGATTCATGAAGTCATATCTCTCAAAAGTACTGATGATACCTGCATGCCCTCAGCTTAGCATACTTTTATACTGAAAAATCATTAAAGAGAGAAGTTAGAAAGTAATGATACACATTGCAGTTTCTGACTTCACAACCCTCACAAGATCAAACAGGTAGGATTCAAAACAAGGAGAGTAACAAGAACAATATGTCCTTGTTTGTGCCATAGCAGTAACTCACCTTTGCTCACTCTAAAAGAATAGCCTATGCTTGTTTGTGCCACAACAGTAACTCAGCTTTGTGTCTCCATCTCAAAAGAACAGTATATCCTTGTATGTGCTATAACCGTAACTCACCTTTGCCACCCCCCAAAAAGAGCATTCTATGCTTGTTTATTCCATCCGACCTGCTTTGCAGTTGTTGGCAACTGCATATCATATTATTCCCTTTGTGTGGCAAAGAGGGATAAGGCACTATCCTGTTTTCTGAAGGTACACTGGAGTGAGAGTTGAACTCCAGACCTGTGTAGAAATATCTCACGTGTGCTAACATTTTCTATTGTGTATGTCCTAGACTGCTTTTCTTCATTTCAACTATTTCTCCCCTTATTTTTTTTTTTTTTATAATTTTTTGGCTACTGTTTGCATGATGCACCACTTAGAGCAAACACAGCAACCGGAGAAAAAGAATGTCAGGCTTAGCTGTGCTTATCTCGTTTGGGTGAAGCCCGGCAGTGTGCAAACTGGATAAGTGGACCACCCAGAAAGTAGACAGCCAAACCCAGACACTGGATACATTCAGTCAATGCTATTGCCTGTGACAGCAGGTATAAGTGTAGAGATATAGTACATATGGTAATGGGTTCAAGTACAGGGTGCGCAACTTTTTTTTTTCACTGTTGTGACACTGCAGTTTATATAAATGAACTGAAACATGAACAGCTGTTATTTCAACTCCCTTGTCGCAACAGGTGTTAGTGTAGGACTGCCATACACATGGTCCTGAGTGGAAATACAGCATATTCCATACACTTTTACTGTTGTTCCACTTCCCATTTTAGTCACTGTCACTTATAACACTTGAGATAGTGTACATGATATTAATTATATGTATGAGGGCTGAGACACTAATATTGTGTCATTTACTTATTTATTTAGTTAGTTATTTAGTTATTTTTCTATGTATTATCACATTTATTATCACATGTATGACTGTGGGTATACTGTGTACTATATTCCTGTAAATATATTTCTGCTGTCTCGACTGCCATGACCTTCACATTTGTTAAGCACACATACACAACTGCCTATGTAATTTTTCATAGCTTGCTACTGTTGCACACCACTTACCATTGCACACCGTGTTTGCACAATGGTAAGCAGTGCGTAGCATTTTCAAACAGTGTGCACACTCCCAGTAAATATGATAACTGGACTTGGGGGGGGGGGCATCATTCTCTCTTGCTGTTGATCCATGGTAGACATGGCAGGCATTCATGGAGAGGGTGTAAGATTTATGGCTCAGATATGGGGTGTCCAGGAATCCAAGATTTTTATTGGATTTCAAGTGAAGCACCACAGTGCCAGGCTACTGCATGGGGACTATTCTGGGTCGCAGTATAAGTCAGAGGCTTGGGATAGTTTGTCTCAGGCTGTAGCCAGTGCTACCAGTATCCCCTGTACTGGTGACCAATGTAGACACCATTTTAGTGAATGTTGCAGGAAGAGGGATACCCTCAATGCTTGGAGTGAGGAATATAGGACAGAGAACATCCTACAGATGTGTAAGTATCAACTACAGAGAGTACTTAGGCTTAAAAGCTGAATATAGGCAAGACTGGTATTCATACTGGTATTCTGTTCTGTTCTATTTTTTCTACAGCTACCGTGGAAAGGGATTAAAATGTTAGGACCCATGGCAATAGATTGGTGAGGATGAGGGAAGCATGTTGTATTTATGCAACAGAAGAGTAGTGTTATTGTAGTAAGTTAAAGATAGCTTATTTGGCATTTTATACAGCAGTATTAAATTGGGCGTGCATATTTCAACTGTAACAGCAAGTAAGCATGCATTAGTCTATAGCACAAACCAAGAATATATTATTAGACTTTAGTCATAGGTTGTGAGTTCAAATACCACACTTCCCAAATATACAATAAGGTTAATACTTCAGTTACTTGTAATTTAAAGGTTTTAAATAAAAGTTCTATATAAGTGGCACACACACATCCTTCTGTAAACCATAATCTGAATAATTGAAGTGAGTATATGTGCAATATACACACATGTAAAGGAGTACTTGCTGTAATCTGTAGTATAATGTGCATTTGTTAAGAGCTGGTAGTCTTTAAAGTAAAAGTTATCTGTTAGAGAATGGTAGTCTTAAGAGTAAAGGTTAAGCTAATAGAGTCAAGTAATTATATTAATGCATGATATGTCACAAATGAAGGTACTAATCTTATCTCTTTTTTTTCCTCACCCCAACCATTATTTTTCTTTTTTTATTTGATTTTTTTTAATTGTATATTTTATTTTATTACATGTCGTCAAAATGTGTCCATGTCATCCATGTGTACTACATCACGAAATGCTCCACAGCACAGTGGTGTAGTCCTGCCTCACAGGATGTGCCTCCCCCCACACGACTGGCTATGGCACCATTGCCCAGCACATCTGGGAGACAACCTGGCAACACCAACTCTGCTGACCCCCACTACCTGCCCCCTCAGGATGTCCTGCCCCAGAGGATAGTCCAGTGGTTCCCTCCGGGTGGCAGACGTGGTGAGTTTATCACTTAATCTAAACTGCCAGGGATGGTGTATAGGGTTGTGTGCCACACTGTTGGTGCACACCTATGCTGGATGGAGGGGTTGCCCTTCCTCATTTTACATAGGACCAGAAGGAAGAGAAGGAGATCTCAAGCACATCAGCCAGTGGTGGAGTGAGGTGACAATGATGACAGTCCAGGTTGAGGACTTGATTCTCACTGTCACCCAGCTTGATGACCATGGGTCCAGGATGTCCCTACCCTTACCCCATCCATGGTGTCCACTGACCTCTTGTGTCCGTCACTGTCCCTGACTTTTGTCTTGTTTGTATTGCCTGTCTTCAGTTGCTTCCTCACCTACCCAACTTACCAGACCCAGACATGCCTACACTCCTTCCCTAATATTCCTCTCTCTCTCAAAAAAAAAAAATGGGCACCTATCCCCCCTAAAAAAAAAAAAAATCATCCCATACATAGCTCTCAATTTAGCACACTTGTCTTCTTGTCACACTTGATTTAGTCCAAACTGGCTATACAGCATGATTTTGTTGTGGCCACCCCTCTCTCTGAAAGGGACAGTTCAAATTCAGATAATATTCTGCATATATTATTAGTTTTCATTGTTGGCGAAATGGATAGCTATGGTTCTTTCCTACCCCAATCGTGCACATTGCTGTATCACTTTCCATTTGTTCTTTCCCCTGCTTGATCTCCATTTCACCATTATCCTATCTTCCCCACTTCTTTTCTTTAAAGTATTATTGTGTGATGGTATGCATCACACACCAATGGGCAGCAATGGTAATACAGAAGTAGTTAAAAGTATTACTTACAGTTGTATTCAAACTCAGTACCATCTGGCCCAACAAAGGAAGGTATCACTGCATTAGCTGCATTAACACATGCTGCCACAGAGTCAGTTAAGTAGTAGGTGTATTCCACAGACTCAGTACTAACTGCCAGACTTTAGCACCCCCATTTTAACACTGTCCTATCTTCCCCATTTCTTTTCTTTAATGCATTATTGTGTGCTGGTGCACATCTCATACCAATGCACAGCAATGGTAATGCAAAATTAGTTAAAAGTATTAGATACAGCTGTATTCAAACCACATACCATCTGGCCACCCCCAAAAAGTATCACTGCATTAACTGCATTAACACCTGCTGCCACAGAGTCAGTTAAGTAGTAGGTGTATTCCACAGACTCAGTACTAACTGCCAGACTTTAGCATCCCCATTTTAACACTGTCCTATCTTCCCCATTTCTTTTCTTTAATGCATTATAGTGTGATGGTGAACATGTTATACCAATACACAGCAATGGTAATGCAAAATTAGTTAAAAGTATTAGATACAGCTGTATTCAAACCACATACCATTTGGCCACCCCCAAAAAAGTATCACTGCATTAACACCTGCTGCCACAGAGTCAGTTAACTAGTAGGTGTATTCCACAGACTGAGTACTAATTGTCATGCTTTAGCAATGCTGCCGCTGGAATAGATACATGACATTCCCTTATTTACTAATCATTATTAAAGTCTCCCTTTTGCCCATCATGCAACACCATGCAAACAAGATAAGCACAGCCAAAACTTTGATTCATTCCTTCATTTCCCATGATTGCACTAAGCACTGCATCAGGCAAGCAATGGCCAAAAAATAATAAAATAATAATAAAAACAGGCAGAGAAAACAGAATTTGCAACAAATAAAGAGGTGGTTGGCTGTTAATGAAATACAACATGTGAATTGTGCACTACTTATTTGCATTTCCAACCCTAACAGATGTACATGTAACACTTTGTACATCTAACCTGACACACCCACCTGATGTAAGCATTCACAGTTGCCATCCATTAAACACAAACACTGAGGGAATGCCTGCATTATGTTTACATCCCTACATGGATCCAATATTTTTTGGATTCAGCAATTCTAATGAGCTCAGACCTCATTTACATCTTCATCATGCTGACAGCCCTGAATCTACACCAGACAGCAACCATGTAGCTAGGGAAACTGAAGGGGAGCTGAATTGTTTATGTGTTGAATGCAGAAGTGAATATTACTTTGGTATATATCTGCACTGAAGAGTACTGATTTTTGGATGATATGCCTGCATTTCATATTGCATATGCTGACATGTAACTATGAATAGAATAATCTGTTTACTGTTTTTTATATTTATTTTGATTAGCACACACTCTTACACTTTTATCAGTCTGCATTACTTACAAGTGTACTGTTCCTTTCTGGGTAGGGAGCAAAGCTGCATTTCTGTTATGGCACAACAAAGGATTATGTTGCTATTGTTACTCTTCTTTTGCCGCATCCAGCCTGTGTCTAATGCTGTCACATGTTAAGGGCAGTTTTGTACAAATCTCACACCTTTTAGTTTTTATTCTGTATGTGTAGACTCCTTTCTGTGGTTGTATTCCAAAAGTTTTAGAATTTACGGGGAACACCAGCATGGAGTCTACACAGTCGCTTTATAGCTTGTTGAATAGCTTCCCCATGTTAGATTGGCTAATTAGCATGTAATTCAGCTGCTTACACTATAATTAGCATGCTGTGGTGTTTACCTTGTTTGGGCGGGCTGTGCGCCTCTACACAGTGCTTACTGGATCTAAAAGTTTTTGCTCCCGTGTGTGCATTGTGTCACAATGCACACATGGTGGAAAACAACTATGTAGGCTTTATTGAATCCCCCTGTTATTTCTTAAAATTCTGGTATTTCTTAAGAATTTTTGTTTAGGGCATTATTCAAGTCCCCATTGCTAATGGCATACACATGTTGGTAAATTCCTGTCCTGATAGCCTTCTTCATCTTACCAACGTAAAATGCTGGACAAGCACTACAGTGCACTAAATAAACCATCCCTCTGGTGTTACAATTAAATTTACCATTGGGGTGTAGAGACTTAGGAAATTTACCTATAGCAAATGACCCCTTCGAATATATATCAATACTGGGCACATGCCCCACATTTAGACATACCTCTTACCATTACATTTTCTTCCTTTTACTGCCACTGCCCTTTTTCAAAGATTTTTACAAATTTGTCCCCATTCTAAAAAACATTTTAGGGTATTCGCCTAAAATGGTATCAACACACTGGGGTTTAATT